>NC_053444.1:63259247-63565985 GCF_007990345.1 Gossypium hirsutum
GAAACTGCAAGTTTTTCATCAGAGCCGGAGAACAATGATGAGCTTGAACAGATCACAATAGCTCGAGCATTGTTGAATTACCGCATAAAGGAAAAAATGGCTATGGCGAACTCCTCCACTGCCCCAATACCATTTACAAAGAAGTTTCCGATTCAGAATCCAAGACCAACAAGTCCACAGCCTCCTGCTACCACCTCAAAAATCCTTCCGTTTATTTGCCGGAAGGTGGTTCCTCGAAACAGATCTATGTCAGCAACAGCAAGTGACAAGCCCATACTGCCGTCGTTGCAAGCACCTGAAAGCCGTGGGCCTTGTATGCAGAAATTCCCTGTGGCTGGGGCAGCTCCATATGTTCCCATCCAACAGTTCAGGACACCTTGCCATGGCATTGCTCCTCCAGTGACAATAAGAACCACTGTGCCTGTTTTCTCTGCGCCTCCGCGTCCAGCACCATCTGCAGTATCCCCTCAGCCACCAGCATCTGCAGTTCCTACTCAGCAAGGACAGTCCGGTCTTTCCTCCCAGCCACCACAATGTGCAGCTTCTCCTCTGCAGCCACCATCTACAGTTCCACCCCAATTGCTACGTATCCCTCCACCTGTCACTATTAGGCAAGCAATTCCAGTATTTGCTTCTCCACCAGTACGAAAACAAGATACTCCACCAGTTATAAACGAAGACACCACAACTGCCACTAAATCACATGCTCAAGTAGAGGAAGATGCAAACACAAAAACAAAGGACCTGCAAGAATCTGAGACAGTACGGAGTTTAGAACAACTCAAAATCTGATGGTAGTGAAGGAGGCATTAAGACAGGAGCCATGGTTGTGTTGAAATCGAGCTTGTTTTGTTACTCTGTCACCTCATCATATGAGTGCTTTTTTATCTTTATTCTTTGTGTTTTTTCCACCCCTTCACTATCCTTTTTTTGTTTTCTTAGAAACTAAACTTTCTGCAGGTTAAGTTAGTATCAGCAGTCGTATATAATTACAATTAAAGTTAATACTATCTTTAGATTGATTTCTTATTTAGCTTATTTTTATCATCCAGGGCCATTCTTATTCAAGCTTATGAATAGAGAAGATTTGGAGTGTAGTTGACTAAAGGATACCAAAAAAGAAATTAGAAAGTTGACATTTTAAGCTGAAAATAAGGGTATGAAACAATCCAGAAGGGAATAGCAAAATATTGTAGATGAGATGGTCGGTCCCAATGGGACCTCGAAAGCCCTTAATTCCCTGGAAAGTGGCCCCCTTGCGAGAGGACAATGTTAAAATCAATCAGTTCAAACTTCAAAAGGGTTTACTGGCTTGTTAAAAAAAAAGGGCTTTGCTAAAAGCACCGATCTTTTTCTTTTCTTTCTGGGGTTGACAGCACCAAAGTTGAGAATTTTGCCTAACCAAACAAAATAGGTTGGTTTCAATCATCTGGAAAAGAAAAAAGGAAAACCCTTTTAACTGGTCTGTAAACCAGAAAAACAAAACAGACTTTCTTTATTGTTACACACAGTTGAAAAGATAGGAACCCCCCCCTCCCACAGACATCTTTACTAACCCAAATGCAATGTCTTTGTCATTGGTTCTTGACTATTGGATCTAAACGAAAACAAAACAGATGATGTGATGGCCTTTGTTTTTTAAATGCCTCTTTTTGTTGGTTTAGAGAAGCAAGAAAGGACAAAATCATAAAGCCCCCTAACACAGGCTGAGCCTGAGTAGCAGTTCTAACAGTCCCTTTGGCTGCCCTCCTGTCTTTCTCCTTCCTTCACAGCCAAAATGGTTTTAACATATGAATGAATATATTCGCAAAAAAAGGCATTTAAACAACGAAACAAAAAAGTCAAAGTTTGCTGTGAAAGTAAGTAATGCATATTTCAGCAGGCAGGCAATAGGTGATAAAGTAAAACACAGAATGGCAATTGGACGTGGGGTATGTGAGTGCACTATCTAATTTAGTGGGAGGTAATTAATCAAAGGTCCTGTGGGGAAAAGAAAACTGTGAAACATAAAGCAAGTGGGGTACCTTAGCCTTAGCCTTAGCCTTAGCCTTAGCCTTAGCCCTCAGCTATCTTCATTGATTCCTTGCACTAAACCACAAGACTCTTTTGATGTTTTTACAAACATGTTGACCCAACCCTCTCCGTCCATTTTTCTCTCTATACGTTGACACAAACTCACACTGGTTTATGATCTCAACAGGATTGTGGATGTACTAATAAGAATACATTGCAAAATAGACATGAATAACAAAAAAATATATCATGATTTATTTGCTCTTCTAATTTAAAAAAATAATAATTTTAGCTTCTTGTTTCATTTTTCTATTTTTTTAGTCATCAAATTTACATTATTTGTCAAATCATCTAAAACTAAATGAAAAAGTTTATGTCTAGTAACTTTGTTAATGTGATATTCATATGGTTTATCACATGGATGTGTTAGCATCTACGTGTAAGCCATACCAACAAAATTAATAGACGCTAATTTTTCCATTCATTTTATAGTGATTAATTTTAAGAATTAAAAAAATAACAAATTAAATTAAGGGCTAAAATATATTTTTGATGGACTAAATAAATTATTATTAAAAAAAATAATGAGAATGAAAGATAAATTGAAATATTTATTATTTCACTTCAAAAAAGGTTGTGTAAATGTAGAGTGGGTGACCCATGATATCTCATTTCAGCATATTCATTCATAAACATTAATCATAATGTTTGTAGTCATATCAACATAATTTAGCACTTACAATATTTTTAATTAGATTTCATGATATTGTAAGGTGAAGTTTCATGTAAAAAAGAATAGAAAATCAGATGGAAACAATAAGCAGCCAGCTTGTCACAACAATTTTATTTTGAATGGTCCAAATTTGAGAGTGTGATCAAGTGTGGGACCAAATTTCCACTTCAGCTAGGACAACCTTTCAAGGTAATGCCACGTCACTGTTCTCTTTTTATTTTTTTCAGATTAGAGGGATTTATGTGCTAGGTCAAGTACTAATATAATTTGTACTCGTTCAAGTACCATTGGATTTATAATCTTCTCTTACTTCATCTATACTTACAAATGGATATTTTGAATTCCTTTTAGATTTGCGCTTTTTTAAAAAAATATGTATTTTGTCACTTTTAATATTTTTATATTTTTTTATTAATATTCTAAATATAAATAATTTAATATTTAATATTTAAATTTTAATATAAATATATTACTAAAAATTTAAGTTTTATGTAATATATAATATATAAAAATAAAATAATATGTTACAATATTAAAAATGGGTCAAAATTCAAACTTTGAATGATAAAAATTGAATTCCTAATTTTTTTCCTGAATTAATTTCTTGAGATTAATATTTGTATTTAAATTCTCTAAATCGGATTTTGAAGCTAAATAGTGAGATGGAAGTGGGCTTTTAAAATTCAACTAAAATGGGCCCAAAAGCACAGGCAAAATGAAATAGTAACCCTCCTCCTCCACCTAAGAAAAAAGCTAAAATAAATTGTGGGGATCGGGGACAAAGTGGAAGAATATTAATCCCATCGCCTAAAGTTAATATACATGCAAATACCCTTTTGACTTTGCCATTTCATTCTACTACAAAATGCTTTTACCTGTCTTCCAAACAAAACTTATGTTTGTTCCTATGTTTTTGTTTGGCATAATTATTTTTTTCACTCCACCTTTATAAAAAAATAAGTTAATTTAATTTCTCATTTAGGTTTTAAATTTATGTTGTTTGTCAAATCATTCTCTAATGAATAAAAATGTTAATATTTCTTAACTTTATTGACATGACATACACATTAATTGTCATGTGTATGTCACGCTAGCAATTAATTAATTTAAAAAATTAAAAATATAATTTTAATAGTTTAATTAAAAAATTTAATTTAAAAAAAACAATTCATTGTTGAAGTGACATCCACATGGCAATCCACATTTTTACTATGTCAGCAAAATTAGCAAACATTAATTTTTTTCATCCATTTTTGGGTGATTTGACAAATAACGCAAGTTTAAGGACTAAAAAAGATAAAAAAAAAAATTAAATTAATAACTAAAATAATTTTTTTATAAAATTGAAGGGCCAAAAAAATCATTATGTCTTTTTCTATGAAAAATGACTGGCTAAATTTGAAAAAAAGTTAATTTTTTTAAAATAGGGTTTAGGCCATTTTCTAAAACATTTAGGGAGGTATGTTGCTTTTGGAGAAAGAAAGTGACTTTTTCTCTCCTCGGTATTTTTAAGATTTTAAGGGTTTTAAGGGTTTAAGGTTTTTTAAGGTTTAGGGTTTTTAGCCGTTTTCTAAAACAATTGCTGCATGTGCCTCAACATGACTAGATTGTATAAGCTATGTTGACGAGGTGTACAAATTAGAACGTATGTATAACGTATGAAAATTTGAATTCTCATCGGTCCTATATGAAATTATGTGGCCGTCTGTATCGAGCATTTTGTTTGAGTTGATATCGAATATTTCGTTACGTCGCAAGCTAAAAGGTCGGTCGACTTCTACTTGGATACGCGACAATGTGGATATTCGGGAGAAGACAGACCAATCGAGGTTATGCAATTATTGTAGGAACTCAGGGCATACGAGGCCACCATGTCCACACTTGGGTGAATGTTGAGGACAAAACCTCATTAACACATTTATTCATTCCTTTGATAGGCAGTTTGTTCATTTTCTTTCATTGGTTCTCATTTTTTGATAAATTGTGAATATTAATATATTATTGATGTAAAATACAATAAGATACAACATAAGCAATTTTTTTATTTTTCCGTAGATTACAAAAAAAAAATAAGTATGCATTATTGATATCAACTACATTATGGATGGAAAAAAATTATTATAATATAAATTAAAAGTTAACAAACTAAAGGATGATTTACATGATAATTTTTGCGGAAAAAAAATCATCGATGTCATCGGGTCGAAAGTGTACCACAACTCGGTGGGTATCGATTACAAAATGAATTTCTTCGTACAAGTTGGGGTTTCGACTCTTCATCTTTATCGTCTTCGTCTTCAACTCGAGCTCCATCTTCATCTTCATCTCATTCCTCTGTGGTTGAGTGTGGTGTGCTCCCACGTTGCAATCGTATTATAACACTAACAGGTCATTGCGAAGATAAGCCACCTCGGTAGAACACTGACGATGGGGGTGTTTGCGACACTATCAATGAATAAGTGTATGGTATGGTATTGCATAACCCAAATGCAGATAAAATGTTAGAATTTTCGAAGGTGACGGATACGTCAGTGTTGTTGTCGGCATTGACATGTAATATGGTGTTGGGGATGGAGGTAGTGCAAAAAAATGTACCTGTAAAAGGTGTTGAAGCAAGGTGCAGTGGTGTCTAGTGTGGTGCTTGTGTAAAAATAACGGGGTTAGTGAAAGTAACACTAGAATAATATGAACCATATTGACCAGGAGGTGGTGCAACCCTAGGTGCCTCGTGTTGAGTTAAAGCTGATAATGACTCCATAAGGCATGCACTCCCGACCTAGGATTGATGTGGGGTTGTCTTGGCCTCCTAGTATGACGTTTCTTAGTCCTTACCTCATCAAGAAGATATGACTTGTCGTGATGTCTAAACCATGGCCTATAGTCAGAAGAGGTCGTCAATTTCAGAGTGAGAAATGGTTCATGACTTGGTATGAAATCGTACCTATGCTCCAAAATGTTGATATATTGCTTGTGGAATTTAGACCAATCTTCATCGGTTCTCCCCCACAAGTCGACCTTGTGCAGTGCTTCGATGTCTTGGGGTGATGGTAGAATAGTTTGCCTAAACCTAAACTACCGTATCATTCGATTGGATTCGCGCATCTCCACCGTCACATAAACTATCAATGACACCTTCACGTGCCAGATATTGGGATTGACCAAAAATATGGCCAAGATGCATGCTTGAATTCTCGAATCGACGTATGACATTCAATCAAACTATAATACAAAATAATAAAATTTATTATCTACATAATATTAAATTTCAAATCCTTAGATAAATATTATATAATTGAAAATTTTAAAAACTAACCTCAGCTTTTGGTCATTAATCTAACGGTAGCTGGATATCTTTGAGCTCCTCCCTTAGTCCCACATGACTAGAGGTGGTCATGGGCCAGGCCCAGACAAAATTGTAGGCCCGTTTTCTAGGCCCGGGCCCGGCCCGTAATATAGGCCTAAAAATTTGTCCAAGCCCAACCCGAAAGAAAATTGCTAAGCTCGGCCCGGCCTGGCCCATATTTGATTAAAAATAAAAAATATATATTTAATATATAATTCAGATTAAAAGTCCAAAAATATATATATTTAATAAAAAGTATATTTGATTAAAAATAATATATATTTAATATATAATTTGGGCTGCGCCGGGCCAAAAAGTCTTACCCGAGGCCCAACCCGTTTTCTAAACGGGCCTTATTTTTTTGCCCAAACCCATATTTCGGGCCTATATTTTTACCCGAACCCTCCTATTTTTTGGGCGAGCCATCGGGCTGGGCTGGGTAGCCCAACCTCTGATCACCTCTATACATGACTCGTGCATTGTTTCACCTATTCAAATAACGTGTTATTTCAAAAATATAATAATAATAATAATAATAATAATAATAATAATAATAATAATAATAATAATATGATAACTATATTATCAAATGAATTTTACCTTGTTACGAGTGGGAAAGTATAAGGGGCGTTGACTCGGGGACGTAAAAATGGTAGCCAGTACCATGCCCATGACCGTAGAAGGAGTATGCAACCATCGATTATCGATTTTAATTTTTTGTGGTTGTGTCGCCCGATACATCTCTCGGTACAACGTGGCCAACACGTCTAATCTCCAACTAATTTAGCCCGCTTCTTTTAAGTTGACAAGTTGTAGTAGCCACCTTAAATGTACTAGATTTTAAGATTTATCGGGCGTGTTGTTCTCTTTCAAGGGCACTCGAGGTGTCGTTGAGGTAACCAAAATTATCTTCCAATCATTTTATCTCTATCTAGCTACCAAAAAACTTGTTCGACACATTGCCTAATAGTTGCTCGCAAATGCCGCTCCAACCGCCAACGACTATTGATCCCATAACAACAGACCCATCCACCAATAAATCGAATTGTAAAGCTACGTCCTCGAGTATGATTGTACATTCACTGCATAAAAGATGGAATGTATGTGTCCCAGATCTCCATTTTTTAACCAACGCGCGAATAAGCGTGCGATCCAATCTACACCCCTAACATACAAGACACGTGTAAAAATCCCGCCTCTTGCAAGTATAGTTCAATTACACGCAATGCCCTTGATGATAGATTGTGTATGTACGTTTCCAAAATCTGATCTTCGGCCTGAATATAAAAAAATTTATAAATTTAATAATGTTAACAACTTAATAATGAATTGAATTAAAATTAAAAATATTAAAATATTTTCTTACCATTTTCAATTGGACGCCGAAAATGTGGTAATCATTGAAACTAATAAGAGTATTTGTCATTATAAAAATCAATTAAAATGAATAAAATAAGAAATAGAAAATTAAAACAATAAGAATTTTAAAGAAATTTAATGGAAAAAAATGAGAACTAAAAACTTGAGAGAATGGATGAATTGAGAGAATTAGATTTGAATGAAAAATGAAGAAAATGGTTAGGGTTTGTATAGCAAATAAACAAATTGGTTTTTAGCCGTTGGTGTAACATCTCGATTCGAGTTAAATTGGAACAGTGGTTTCGGGACCACAAATCTGAGGTCAGAAGAAAATTTATTTTAATATTATTTTATGGTTTATAGTATGATAGAAATATCGTATGAAATTTTCATTAAGAAATTTTATTGTTTACATGTCTAATTTGATGAAAAGAACCAAGTTGCATAAAGTGCAGAAGTTGAATTCTAGTAGCTAAAGGTACCAAATAGTTATGGAATTTAAAATTGGAGGTCCTTATATAGAAAATAAACCATTTAGTGTAGTTAGTAGATAAGAATGATTATTCATCATTGGAATTTAGTAAATTAGTAAGGTTAATTTTGGAAAGTAAATGATAAAATGATGATAAATGAATTAAATAATTAAATTATTATCATTTTCATCATCTTTCTTAAAATAAAAATATGGAAACCCTAGCCATGGATGCTTGAAGATAGACAAGTTTATTTTTCTTAATTAGGTGAGTATTCTTGTCTCGTTTTTAATGATTTTTATGTTTTCGAGATCGTAATAGTTTAATCTAGCTATCTCGGTGATTAATTTGTAAAAATATTAAAGTGTTAGGGTTTTTCCATGAATGAGTATAGTTGAATTATAAAGTTTTATGGTAGAAAATGAAAGGTTGTTGATAGATAGACAACTTTTGTAAAGAGAATTTTGATGAAATTATGATTTAAGGACTAAATTGAAAAGATGACAATTTTATGGAAAAAATCTAAATTTTGTGAAATACATGGGCTGTTATGGATATGTATGAAAATCGGTTAGGCTTGAAATAATGATTAAATTGTATGAATTTCATTTTCCGAGCTTAGGGACAAAATCATAATTAATTAAAAGTATAAAGGTAAAATAGTAATTTTCCCAAATATGTGTATTGGACTGAATTGAATATGAATTATATTAAATTGAGTTAAATTCATTCGTATAGATTCGAATAGACCTAATCCGGAGTTAGATCGAGGAAAAGAGAATATTGGATTAGTAGCCTACGAATTTACATACACTTGTCGAGGTAAGTTCGTGTAACTAAATTGTATATTTATATGTTTTAAACTTGAATGTTGTTGTGTGTGAATTGTATAATTACCATGCATAATTATTGATCACATATATGGCAAGTACAGAGTCCCGTTTGAACCTTAAAAATTCAAAGGATACAAATGACATGTCATTAGGGTTCTCGATATGGTTGTGATCCTGCATGTGTTGCGGACACACCACAGCTCTCTTGAGCTTCCCAATACTTGGCTCTCATTAGCTTTCTGATATTTGGCTCACATAAGCTTCACAATATTTGGCTCGCAAAAGCTTCCCGATATACAACTCACATGAGCTTCCTGTTATATAGCTCAGAAAAGCTTCTCGTTTACGTGCGCATATAAGCATACATGTACATGAATTGGCGGATTACAGTTTTGTGCATTTCGTGCGTACTCCCCATGTATCCAACGATATTTTAAACAGTTCAACGGGCAATGTTCTGTTATGAGACAAAATTAGTTTGGTACAAACTATGACCTGTATATACATGGAAATGATATTACTTGATATATTGAAACATGATTCGGTTGAGACATGTATGGAACTTACTTGATGACTATGTTTATCCATGTTTATCGGCTATTATATTTGTTTACGTGCCTATCATGATGAGGATATGTGTTTAGGCTTTTGGCCAAATTGATTTGGACATGTCATGTATGTTATGCTTACCTTAAATGTTATTAAATGGTAAATTAAATTCCATGTTATACGAACTTACTAAGCTTAAATGCTTACTTTGTGTTATTTTTTGTGTCTTATAGTAATTCGGAAGCTCGAGTGGGATTGGAAGCTTGACGGAGATATATCACACTATCTACCGACTCTTTTCGGTATAATTAGTAAATTAATTTTAGTTATAATGGCATGTATAGGTTAATTTGGTCATTGATGACATATAAATTTTTTGTTGGAACTAGCCATTTGAATGGCTTGTGATTGGTATATTTTGATATGTATATATATGGCCTTATCATGATTGATGTATGCTCTGTATGGTTGAATGATGAATAATTTATAGGCATATTGAAGATTGGTTTGAGATAATATATTTGATACAAATATGCATATATGTGTATTAACTCAATTTGGTAAGTTTGGATACTTGGATATATGTAGTGATATGTCATGTATAAAACTTGATTTTAACTGGATTTGAATGCCTTGTTATGGTTTGTTGAAGTCCAAAAATGTTGGGATAGGTTGATGACAAGTTGGGTGAGAAATGTGGCTTAAAAATGACCTATTTTTGTCCACACGAGCAGAGACAAGGGCGTGTGTCTCAGCCGTGTGTGACACACGGCCAAATGACATGGCCATGTGTCCCCTATATCTAATTTAATTGCAAAATAGGATGTTCACACTGCCTAGCACACGGGCGTGTGGCTTCGCCGTGTGACCCAAGTCAGAGAGTTCATAAGTTTGGATACGGGCTGGGACACAGACGTGTGTCCCTATTTCGAATGTCCACGTGGCCTGAGACACGGACGTGTCTCTTGACTATGTGAGACACACGGTCTGGCCACACGGGCGTGTGTCCCCTACACCTTTGAAAAATTTTAATGTTTTTCGAAAAATTCTTTGAGTACCCGATTTAGTCCTGGCTATTTCTAAAGTGTATTTTGGGCCTCAATGGCTCGCATAAGGGACAATATATTTGATTTTGATTGTTTTCTGATGTGAATATTATTTGATGTGAAATTTTTGTCTATTTGTTCTGTAAACTCTGGTAATGCTCTGTAACCCTGTTCCGGCGACAAATTAGGGTTAGGGGTGTTACAGTTGGAGTTTTGTGATTGTTGAAATTTTACTATTGCGAAAATGTACCCTTTCTTGCCATATCAGACGAAAGTACGTCTAGTAGGACGCATTTTCAATTTTTCTCTTCAAAATCAGTCTATTTCCCTGAATATCCCAAAAAAATGGCCTAAACCCTAATTGTTTTAAAAAATAATTTTTTTTATAAAATTTAGCCAAAATGGCTTGTGAAAATATTTATGTATTTTTTTATATTTGTTTCGAAGTAAAATAATTTAGTGGTCAAATAAAAAAATATTTTTTTGAAAAATGGCTTCTTATTTTGAAAACCACAAGTTATCTTATAGAAAATAGTTTCTTATAAGTAGACCTGATCACGGGTCAGATCGATGTAAAATTTTAGACTCATTTTTTAGGCTGGGACTCGGCCCGAAAAATTATCCTAAA
The DNA here is from genome assembly GCF_007990345.1 of Gossypium hirsutum. Taxonomy (NCBI): domain Eukaryota; kingdom Viridiplantae; phylum Streptophyta; class Magnoliopsida; order Malvales; family Malvaceae; genus Gossypium; species Gossypium hirsutum. The sequence goes on from NC_053444.1 coordinate 63,270,225, forward strand.
ATTCTACCCAAACTTGACCCAACCTTTTTAAAATCTTAGATTATTTTTTATAGAAAAATATATTTTAAAAAATATAATACATCAAATACACTAAAAACATTAAAATAGTAGCAACTTAGCAAGCAAGTAGTACCAAAATTAACAATAAAACAATAGTTATACAATATCTAAACATTAACAACAAAATAGTAACAATATAAAAGCAAAATGATAACAAAATAGTAGCAATATAATAACGAAATGACAACAAAACAACTTATTCAGGTTGGGACTAGGTAAAAAGATCCTATCCGAGGCTTGACCCTTTTAGAAAAAAGGGTTTTATTTTCTATTCAAGCCCATTTTTAGGCTTATATTTTTGTCTAAACCGTTCCACTTTTCGAACGGACCATCGGACTTGGGTGGGTACGTAGGTCCGCCTCATGATCAATTTTACTTAGAAGTAACTTGATTTTTATATAAAATTTAACTTGAATAAAGCTAAATCTTAATGGATTAATAATAAAATTTGAAATTTTAATAATATTTTAAAATATTAAATATTAATCTTGTTTGTGAAAGGTTATTCAAATCCTTGGATAGCTCAATTGTTACTTTAGCTTCTCAATCACTTGGTAGACTATCGAATATTTTTTTTCACCAATTCCTTGTTAAAATAAATATTCCAAGCGTCTTCAATCCATTAATGATGTCGATGAGTTAATTTGACATATCTTTGATACTCTTTTTCTAACTTCATATTGAAAAGCTCATAGTCAATAGTGAATAGACCAATCTTTAATTTGGCTTGTTCTTTATTGAGTGGTGGTAAGCTTGTCCCAAATCTCATTGACATTTTGACATTAGAACACTCTATTTACTCATTTGGCCTTAATACACAAAAGAGAGTGTGTATGACCTTGACATTGAGTTGAGCCTTCTTTTTGTCAACTTCTACTCATATTCATCCTTGGGTACCTTTAAATCACCATTTGATATAATCCTCCATATTTACGGATTTTATTGATCGGGGGTTGATTAACAATTACTGTTTTAGGTTTTGAGGATGAGAAGGTGCCATAGGAGGCATAGTCAATGGTGGATGGTGGATTTGAAGTTGTGGAGCTAAAAGGGTAGCTCTCATAAACCGAGTGAACCATTGGTTCATCATCTGGAAAAAAAAATCTCTTACCTCATTCCTAGGCCATTGCAGAGCAGGCAAACTTTGGGCATCTCCCTAATTGGAAGCAAGAACATTACTATCAACTTCATCATACACGACTAGATTTGATTCTATATAAGGAAATGGAAGAAAATCTTGGACACTTCAATTTATAGCGATTCGAACTCAATTGTCACCTCCATACCTTAGTTTTCCATGCTAAAGATTTCTCAATTTACTACTTTTAATTATACCTTTCAACGAGAAAGTATAACCTTTATAGCACTATTTTTTTCTTTAAGGCTTAGATAGAACTCTTCCCTCTAATTTTTATGGCTAAATTAAAATCCTTCCTAATTTTATGACTCAACTCAAACCCAATTTACAATTGGTGAAATGAAAAATAAATAATAACAACGTCTAAAAAGGTGGATATTTACAAGTTTGAACTCTAAACAAAGGAAAATGATAATGATAAAAGATATAAAAATAAGCTCATAGAGATATGTACAAGAGAAAATAAAGAGAATAATGAATTGAAGGTTTTTCTCTTGAGATTTAAGCTTAAATGTTCATCTATTGTCTCTTGATGTGGCTTTGACTTGTATTTATACCAAGAAATGTGTTGTGGACATTTATGGCCGTTGAGGGTGAAATTGTAACTCCCCTCACCCGATTTAGTTTCCGGAGTCGAGTGATGAGATGCTACAGTCGATTACAGAATAGTTACGCACAATTCATAATTCAAATTTCAAATCCATATTAAATAATCACGTATAAACATGTAAATCATGTAATACAATCAAAATCTGATTTAAACCAAACTTATGAAGGCTTTAAAATTAACCTAGTATTAATGAAGAATCATTTTGAAACTATTGCAAAAAAGTAGGCAAATTTGAAAAACAGGGATCACACAGTTGTGTCCCCTGGCTATGTGAAAAGCTGAAGTTGTGTGTGGCTAGAGTCACACGGTCGTGTGGATGAATGCTGTAATAAACTAAGCCCATGTGGAGCTGGAGTCACATGGCCGTGCAAATAGACTGTGTAACTTATTATAGTCGTGTGGGTAAAAAATGCAATTTATCAACAATAATCACACGGTCATGTTGCTAGCTGTGTAACTAACTGGTGCCGTGTGAAACCAATGAACATACCAATAATAAGTCACACAAGCGTGTGGCCAACTCGTGTAATGTTAGTCCAAAATTTAAAAATTTGACCATCAACTTTACACATTATATCAAATTGATGATGATTCTAAAAAATTCCAAAAAAGCTTTTAAAAATATAAAATTTCTAAGAAATTCATTTGACATAAAGATTAGGGTAAACTACAACAATCACTTAACTTTGATGCAACTGACAAAACAATCACTCTGATTTCAATTCAGTCACTCAACTTTTGAAAAATAATAAATCAGTCACTAACGTTATCGAAAAGTGACAAATCAGTCACCTATTAACATTTTCCGTTACAGGCTTAACGGAACCATTGACGTGGCCAGTTAACTAGTTGATATGGCCAGTTAACTTGCCACGTTGGACGAGACAAGTTGAGTGACTATTTTTTTCGTCCTTTTTTATTTTTAATAAATGACCCAATATTTTTACTTTTTGCGTAAATGGCCCAATATGTTTATACTTCTTTTTCTCTATCCCAACAACCTCTATTTTCAAATATAGTGCTTTGCTTCACTCTACCATCAATGTCTCATTTTTTAACTTCCAATCTTTCCTCATCCAGATTCTGTCATGCTAAAGCCCAAACTACAACTTCCAATCTATGCCCTTGTGGTTGCCATTGTTATGTTGCCAAACCATAGCTTCTAATCTTATGTCACTAAAACCAGAAACAAATATTGCAACCCACCTATTTGTGGAAATGTCACAATAAGCTACCATTTTCGATTACCAACCCAACATCCCAAATACGACAACCATCTGTTTGAACTCGACTGTGACAGTAACAATCTTACCATTTTATCCCTAGACCATGATAAATTCTACGTCCAAAGCATCTGGTACAAATACTCTATGATCCGAGCTATCGACGTGGCTAGTTAACAGAAGAAGAAGACATGACCTAAGATGAGATGAAATGGTGCATTGGGCTGGATATGGTGAAGAAAAGCTCTTGACGTTTCTCGTTACTTGTTACTGAAACTGTTATTTGTAAAGCTTGCCCCACTGTCGTCGCCGCGATCCATAACCTCATGCTACTGTTGAACCACTCTAGAATTTTTCTCATATTCTTCTTTTCCTCCTCCTCTTCTTATTTTTATTCTTCTTCCCTGCTTATTTTTTTTCTTTTATTGCCCAACTTAACTAGGGTTTTAAATTAGGTTTGTTTACATAGTAGGATGCCATGTCACTTTTACGTTGCGTCTGTAATAGAAAATAGTTAATATGATTGATTTGTTAGTTTTTAAAAATTGTGTAACTAAATTAAAATTAAAGTGATTATTTTGTCTTATGCATAAAAAAAATGAGTGATTGATGTAATTTACCTAAAAATTTATAAAAAAATAAAAAAAATAAAAAAATGGGGGCATCATCAGTCTCTCGGTTTCGGCACTAACTTTTATTTCTTTTTACTAATTTCATTTAATTGTTAATTAATGGTGAGATTTTATTTACTGTCAGAAGATTTAGGGATAACATAACATGTCATTTCATATAGACAAGAGAGGCAGTAAAGTAAATGAGGTGAGCTGGTGAACTGAAATATAAAAAAAGCAAAGCAAAAAGCAAAATAATAATAATCTCTGTTAACTTTGTCGGTTTGCCTGCAAATCAAACTCTCTTTTTTCTTACTACTGTTTCAACCCCTCCCACTTTTTTTCTTCCCATTCTCTCTCTCTAACATTATATTTTGTCTGTGTTTTTTTTATTTTTCTTAAAAAAAAAACTCCTTTTAGTGAGAGTTCAAATATTTTGTGTGTTTTCGAGACTCATCTTCTTCTTCAAAATGGTTTGCAATTCAGTTTCTCTTCACATTTGCGTGGTTGGTTTTTGCAAAAGACCAGCCTCTTTGTGAATGCTACCAATACTATTTACAGGCTCTCATATTCTTGAGATATAGCCTTTCTCAAAGACCTTCTGTTTTTCAGTGAAATCGAGCTTGCTTGATATTGGGATCAAAAATTAAAAAATTTTGTCATCAAAGTTGGATCTTTTAGTTCAGATTTTGGGACCCATTTTGTTTTCATTTCATTTCATTTCATTTCACTAGCAGCTTGACTGATGATCATCATCAGCTAGAAACATAAAAAAGGCAAACAACCCCCCCTCCCCCAATTGGCTTTCACTCGAGGAGGTTGGTCTCAAATTGAAACTCCTCATTTTAGCTTCCCCCCCTTCTTTATATGCCCTTTTGTTGCGTACATCATATATAAAAGGGGCGGACTTTACTAAGAAAAAAAGAACCTTAGTTCTGAAGCAAAATTCCTTCAAAACAAGCAGCTCTTTTATCACTCACTCAGCTCACAGCTTCAGCTCTCTCTCTCTCTCTATATATATATATCAGTTGTTCGTATATAAGAAAGATTGAGTTTTAGCAAGAAATGGCTATGGCGGTGGCCCAACACAGGGAGAGCAGTAGTGGCAGTAACATCAACAAGCATCTTGATAATGGCAAGTATGTTAGGTACACAGCTGAGCAAGTTGAAGCTTTAGAACGAGTGTATGCTGAGTGCCCCAAGCCAAGTTCTTTGCGTCGGCAACAGTTGATAAGGGAGTGCCCCATTCTTTCCAACATTGAACCTAAACAGATCAAAGTTTGGTTTCAGAATCGCCGGTAGGACTTGGTTTTCGTCTTCTATTGAAAAAAGTTATTTTTTTAGAACATTTCAGTAATGGGGTTGTTGTCATTGGGGGCGTGCAGATGTAGAGATAAGCAAAAAACAGAGGCTTCAAGGCTGCAGACGGTGAATAGGAAATTGAATGCCATGAACAAGCTGTTGATGGAGGAGAATGATCGGTTGCAAAAACAGGTGTCTCAGCTGGTGAACGAGAATGGGTATATGAAGCAACAACTGCATACTGTAAATGTATATTCTTTTAGTCTCTTGCTCTTTCATCTTCTCCATTGCACTGTAGTCTAATGTACTGTTTCAAAATGTATCATGTGATAATTTATGTCCTCTATTTGCATTTTCAGTTGAATCATGGTACTGTATATAGTAACTTAGTTTGTTTTATACTTCTTTTGGTGTTGGCTTTTTTTGAGAATTTCGTCTTTAATTTGTCTTCATGGTTATATGCGAATATTGTGTCCTATGCTTCCCTGTGATGTTTGCCTCAAATTGTGCATTTTTGTGGCTTTGTTCTTTTTGCTGCTTTCTTTGTCTTAGAGGATTACTTGGGCCTTTTGCTATGAACAAAGATTATGCATTTTCTGCCTGTTCCATTTTTAGGTGTTTTAACTTAATCGCTGCTTATTTTGGGATTGCTTTGCAGGCATCAACAAATGATGCAAGCTGTGACTCTGTGGTTACCACTCCGCCGCATTCACTGAAAGATGCCAATAACCCTGCTGGGTAAGTTCCATTATTAGCTACAATGAACCCCCTCCCCCCTCTCTATATGTAGACATAATACATGTTTTGATTTCATTATGCTCTTGGTAGACTCTTGTCCATTGCAGAGGGGACCTTAAAAGAGTTCCTTTCTAAGGCTACAGGAACTGCTGTAGATTGGGTCCAAATGCCTGGGATGAAGGTTTGTGTATGCATCTAGTATGCTATTTTTCTCGTGTCACAAATTGGAAATGTTTCTATGCTCATTTATTTAAATCTGTTCTCAGCCTGGTCCGGATTCGGTTGGGATATTTGCGATTTCCCAAAGTTGTAGTGGAGTGGCAGCCCGAGCCTGTGGTCTTGTAAGTTTAGAACCTACTAAGGTATGAGTTACAGTGTCACTATAAATACTTGAAGCATTTTATTTTCGTTATTGCACATGAACTATTTGAGTTGAGCAAAACCCTTAAGTCATTGTTAATAGATTGCGGAAATTCTTAAAGATCGGCCATCTTGGTTCCGGGACTGCCGGAACCTTGAAGTTTTCACCATGTTTCGAGCTGGCAATGGTGGAACAATTGAGCTTATATACACACAGGTCAAAGAAGAACCATTCTTTGATTTATTTCTTTTTTATATTTATCAATGTTAATCCTCTTGACATGAGGGGTGACTAAAATGAGAATCGTTTAGATGTTTGCACCAACTACACTGGCTCCTGCAAGGGACTTTTGGACTTTAAGATACACTACGACTTTAGAGAATGGCAGTCTCGTGGTATGCATATCTTGCACTTCTTATTTTCCTCCTTGAAGGTCCATGTAATTTGATATGCATTCATTGTGAGAGTAACATGATTAGAGGTGCTGACGGGATTTTCTCTTTATGCTCTCTTTTCCAAGGTCTGTGAGAGGTCTCTTTCTGGTTCTGGTGCCGGCCCAAATGCAGCTGCTGCAGCTCAGTTTGTGAGAGCTGAAATGCTTCCTAGTGGCTACTTGATCAGAAGCTGTGAGGGTGGAGGATCAATAGTCCATATTGTTGACCATCTAAATCTCGAGGTAGGACTTCAAATAAGTAGGTGCTTCTTTTCGGTATTCATCAGATGCCTCTTTTGTGGTAAGGCTAAATTACTAAACTCCTTATTCCAGGCATGGAGTGTGCCAGAGGTGCTACGCCCACTTTACGAATCATCAAAAGTGGTTGCTCAGAAAATGACAATTGCGGTGAGTAGAATCCTTAGTTAAAGGTGAAATAATAATTTAGTGCAACTGTAAAACATGGATCATTTAACATTTAAACCGCAGGACCTAAATGCAGATTCATGTTTTACAGTTGGTGCTAATTCTCTTTTTTGGCATGTATTGTATCGAGTTTGTTAGTCTAAACACAAAAACAACTCCAACATATAAAGAAAAGTTATTTGGTTTTATCTTTTATTGCCTTGAAAGGCATTTTCTGGAAGTACTGATTAATTGATCAATGCATAGGCACTACATTACATTAGGCAGATTGCTCAGGAGACAAGTGGTGAGGTGGTTTATGGTCCAGGCAGGCAGCCAGCTGTCCTGAGAACTTTTAGCCAAAGATTAAGCCGGTAGCTGAATATTATGTTAAATATTGAATATAAAATCCCTGTTTCTATACATTTGTTGTTTCATTGAAATGTTGTGTTGTCTATCATATACTTTTTAGAGGCTTCAACGATGCAATAAATGGATTCAATGATGATGGATGGTCAATAATGAATTGTGATGGTGCCGAGGATGTGATAATTGCAATTAATTCAAACAAGAGCTTGAACAGCCCTCCGAATGCTGTCAATGCTCTTCCGCTACTTGGGGGTGTTCTTTGTGCAAAGGCATCAATGCTGATCCAAGTGAGTTCTAAAAAGGCGCTGAAAACTGAACCCAATCCCGTTATCTATAGAAACAACTATATTAAATTAATGAAATTGCATGTTTAGTAATTAAGGTTTCCGGACCATGCCTTTGGCTCTAAAGCTTCTTTTTTCTTGTCAGAATGTTTCTCCTGCTGTGCTTGTTCGCTTCCTTAGGGAGCATCGTTCAGAGTGGGCTGATTTCAATGTTGATGCTTATTCTGCTGTATCATTGAAGGCCGGATCATATGCTTATCCTGGAATGAGGCCTACAAGGTTTACTGGGAGTCAGATCATAATGCCACTTGGCCACACTATTGAGCACGAAGAGGTACATCTCTTATTTGATCATTCTATTCCTCCCAGGCGATTTTAAAAATTTAAGATATGGGAGTATTAAGCACTTTGTAGCTTTTTCCAATAAGGTTTGCTAATTCTGTAATTATTGTGCATCAGTTACTTGAAGTTGTAAGACTCGAAGGCCATTCTTTTGCAGAAGACAATGCCTTCTTGTCAAGGGACATTCATCTATTGCAGGTACATATTGAATTTTGATGTTTATTTACATAATTACATGTTAAATCAGAATATTGAACTTCACACTTTTTGTCATCTTACCGGTTTTATAATATTTTTAACATGAAATCAATGTTTTCATATTACTTGAAACCATCCGTGACTGCATTTGCAGAGGTCTTTCATTTAACCGCCTTTGATGTTTATGATTAATTGTATTCTGATTAATTGCGTTAATCTATACTCACTGCTGTTTTAATATGATCTCAGTTCCTTTAAATTGCCTTCATATTTTAAAGTTGTATGGAATGCCCAAATGTGTTGATTGACTTTGACTTTGCATATGTATATATAAATTCAATATATCTGCATTATCATCTTCGCAGCTATGCAGCGGAATTGATGAGAATGCTGTGGGGGGCTGTTCTGAGCTTTTGTTTGCTCCAATTAATGAGATGTTCCCGGATGATGCTCCTTTGTTACCTTCGGGATTCCGTGTTATACCATTGGATACAAAATCAGTTAGGTTTCACCGCACTTCACTCGATCTTTTTTCCTTGGTGTTTTGAGACAATGAGATGAAAGTCCTATAAAAATGCTAATGCCATTGAAATACGACATAATAAGTGCCATAATCGGACTCAAATATTTTTTTGTTAGTGCTAACGTATTGTTTTACAGTCCGATACACAGGATTCATTGGCAACAAATCGAACTTTGGATCTTACTTCTAGTCTTGAACCGGGGCCTGCAACAAACCATATTGCAGTAGATGCCCCATCATGTCCAAACATCCGATCAGTGTTAACCATTGCCTTCCAGTTCCCTTTTGATAGCAATCTTGAGGATAATGTAGCAAACATGGCACACCAGTATGTCCGTAGCGTCATATCTTCTGTCCAGAGGATTGCCATTGCCATATCTCCATCGGGATTGATCCCAGCTGTTGGACCAAAGCAATCTCCTAGCTCTCCGGAAGCACTTACACTGGCTCACTGGATCTGCCGGAGTTATAGGTGAGTCTTCAACGTTTCAAAAATCACTAGATTTTGCTAACATGCTATCCTGGAAGTTTCGATTTTATGCAGAATCAGCTCTTTCCATCCTCTCTGATTCTTGTAGTGCTAATATATATTTTTCATTTCTCATTTCCTCAGTTACCATTTAGGGGCAAAACTGTTGCGACCTGAACCAGCTGTGGGTGACTCGTTATTGAAGAATCTCTGGCAACATCAGGATGCCATATTGTGTTGTTCATTGAAGGTAAGGCAACAATGTTATCAAAAAATCTAGAACACTGCATTTTTTTTATTAATGTTTCTGTTTGGACTTTGCAGTCGCTACCAGTTATGATCTTCGCAAATCAAGCCGGACTTGACATGCTCGAGACAACTCTAATGGCTCTCCAAGACATCACATTGGATAAAATATTTGATGAGACTGGACGCAAGACGTTATGCTCCGATTTTGCCAAGTTGATGCAGGAGGTTTGAAACTAAACAACACCACCATACTCCCTACTGTTAAAATGGCATTGTTTTGTTTCAACCAAGTTTTCGATTCGTAAATATTGGCTAAAATTTCGTACCTTCTCTTAACAGGGATTGGCATACTTACCAGCCGGAATCTGCATGTCAACAATGGGACGCCATGTCTCATATGAACAAGCAGTTGCTTGGAAAGTCCTTGAAGCTGATGAAAGCACTGTCCATTGCTTGGCTTTCTCTTTTGTAAACTGGTCTTTTGTGTGAGAACATTTGACTGTAATTTATATGTTCTACACCTCAGGCTTTCCCCAGTGGAGAAGAAAAAAAAAGAAGTTTTGTAATGGCTTAATTCACGATTTGGCCCTGAAGTATACCTCTTTTCTTTCTTTGTACCTAAATTCTTTTTTTGTCTCAATTTGGTATCTCAAGTATCAATCACTTCTCAATGTGTGTATGCTTTCATTATATTTTTTGGTCTTTTTATGATGGATGTTAAAAAAGATCTTATAGTCAATAACACAGCGTCTTTGTTTTTATTAAATATACAAATATTAAAAAATAGAAATAAATACATAAAAATTCATAAAAAATATAAAATTTAGAAAAAATATAAATTATAAAAATTAAAAAAAAAACTTACAAAAAAATATGATAATTGAAAGTAAATTAGTTGAAATTAATAATATTATTAAAAAATTAAAATAATTGTAAAAATAATAAAAATTGTAATTAAAAAAAGATAATACTTTGTTTTATAAAATTTTAAAATATATAATTATAAAATTCTAAAAAGAATTTAAATTTCAAGGGTTTTTTTTGCAATTACTTGAAATTTGATTATCTTTTTTAATTTTTATAACATTTTCAATTTTTATATATTATTATAAATTTTAAAATTTTATAAAAAATTATATTTAACATATTTTTAATTTTTTATATAACATTTTAATCAATATAGTATATATAGTATTAAAAAAAAACTAAAAAAAGACGTGTTGAATTCTAAATGCCACGTGACCGGTTCACGCTTTGGTCTAACTTTGGGTCAACAATCGGTTAAAGTAAAAAATGTTTTAGTTGATTGGAGTTGGCTAATATTGACCGTGTGTTGATCGATGTTGACCTACCACATCTATTACAATACATGCGTCTTTTTTATTTTTATAATATTTTTAATTTTTATGTATTATTTTGATTTTTTTAAAACTTATAGCTATATACTTTAGAATTTAAAAAAAATATTTTTAAACTATTTAAAAAATTACAATTTTCTTTTAAACTATAATATTATTAATTTCAACTAATTTATTTTCAATTATTGTATTTTCTTGAAGATTTTACTTTTATCAATTTTTATAATTTTTTTTTAAATTTTATATATTTATATTTTTTAAATATGTATATACATTTAATGCAGAATATATTTGTTTTTTTACATAAAGACACCACATGGTGCTTTATGATTGAATATAAGATAAAATATTAAAATAAAAAAATAAGTATCCTTCAATGCCCAGTTGAGCCTTCTGTAATATTCAAACACCCAATCCAGCTCTGGTTTGCAATTTTTTGTTAATTTAATTCAAAATTTCCTTCCTGGTGAACCGAACTTTAGTTTAAACCATGTATACGTTTCCTGGCAATTCAATCTCCATCAGAGTCTTGGGCTCTTGGCTACAAACCTGACATTGGCTAATTAACGAAGAATCAGAAAAGGATTAAACAGGTTTAATTTACCTAAATAATTAAAAACAATAATTAAATACTAAAATAGGTTACCAGCTGAATTATATATAAAAATGGTATGTTTTTTTGGGTCACGCCTATCTGAAAGGTGCAATCATTTTTTTTATATTAAAATATTTTTTTATTTTTTAAATATTGTTTTATTGTTGGCGCCTTTCTTATAGGCGTCACTGCTTGTCTTTTATTTCCTGGATCAGTATACGACCTGTGTAGAGATACGAAAGTAGTATGGAAAAGGTAACGCCTATCTGGTAGGCGCGACTGGTGGAGCCTATTTGACAGGAACGACTAGTTGAACAAAATAACTATAAAATTATTTTTTAAAAAAATTTACATTACTAAAAACTCACAAAACACAACAATTTATAATAAATTACTAACAAAATATTTAACAAAATAATTTTACATTACTAAAAACTCACCAAATACTAAACTAAACACAATAATTTATAACATAATCCTAAATTACTAATAAATTAATTTTAAAAGAATTACAAACACAACAATTTATAACATAATCCTAAATTACTAACAAATTACTTTTAAAATAATTATAAAAAACAAAAAAATTACATTCATACAAAATATTAACCCAAAACCATAAACCCTAAACATAAATAATTTATAAATAATAATTAATAACAAAAAAAGTTTTTTGTGTCAAGCGCAAAGGAGGAGACAGTGGCACCTACTTGTCAAGCGCGACCAGTGGCGCCTATCTGACAAGCGCGACTGGTTTCAAATACTTTTAACCTGTATTTTGACCCGTTGCCTGTATTTTGACCTATATATATATTTAACATTTTTAATAAAAATAAATTAATAATATTTTATTTAAAGTAAAAAAATATTTTAATATAAAAAAAATGGTTGCGCCTGTTAGATAGGCACCATTTTCGTATATAATCTAGCTGACAACCTATTTCAGTATTTAATTTTTTATATTATTTAGGTAAATTAACCAATTAAACATCATTAATGGCCTGCAATATTGGGGCTCATCGAATTGTGATAATTACAATACAGTATGTTTTTAATAGGGGATGCTGTTGATTCAATTTGATAATAGTTATAGACCAAACCATACAACTTTTAAAATCACACAAACAAGTTTTTGTTTTCAAGGCACCCGAGAATGTTACAAGAAAATGGTACTTGGCATAATAAAATGCATCATTTACACCGATTTTTTCTGTGTAACCTTCTATCGGGATGCCAGTGACCAAAGGTTGAAGAGAAATGAAGGTAATGTAGTAAACCAGCTAATGAAGGCCATTGCAGTAGCAGTTTCAAACTGCACACAATGGTTCTGCGAACAGATATCAAGATCATTGTCAATAAGAACGGTTATGCCAGCAGAAGAACAAGCTGCGGCAAATGTCAAAGTGGATGCGATCTGCAGTGCAGAAAACATATCATCAGGACAAATAAATTACAGAAAACTAGTATTAAGACAATGGAGAGGTGTTTAATGTAAAACAGGAGGTGGAAAATACTCGGAACAGTTTGAGCTCTCAACTAATGTAAGTCGAGAAGACATGGCAGAAGGTTCCACATAATTCACAAATGTCACTCTGATCAAAGTACTCTACATGATTAAGCTTGTAATGCATATGCAGGAACTATTGTGAAGTTCTTTGTTCTAATGGGTAATTAGCAATTGATTCTGGAGGAGTCTAAGGAATAGCTATATAAGTAATAAGAGAAAATCATGGCAACCCTGAGGCTTCTTCAAACAGAGACAGGTATAAAGTATGGACAATAATTTTCAGTTGAGTAAAAAACATACCAAAGTGCCAGCTGAAAATCCAACCAGCATAACTTATAGAGTTATTAGGGACTACTAGTCTTCTACTAGTTGTTAGCCATTGCAAATACCAATGTCTTATAGCAGCTAAGATCAGATCCCATGGCAAGTCAATGAGTTTGATTGGAATATTCACATTGAAATGAAGACTGTCAATACAATTTTGTTGCTTCAAAGCCAAATTTGTTAATGAGGAAAGAAAGTTGAAGAATACTGGAATGAGTAATGATTTACTGCATATTTCAAAAAGAAGACCGAAGCTTTTCTCCAAAAGGAGGCACAAGGTAGACATCCTAGAAACTAGTCATAGTTGAGGCCATATAAGTATGTGCCAAATGTACAATAACAAAGGTAGATATACTACATGATTATGAGAAAGGCAGACATGCAAGCTAGAGACATATATGTGCTTCAACAGAAATTGATAGGACATCACATGTTCTTCAGCCTTCTAGCTTCACTCGTAACTGCAAAAGGTAAACGTCTTACCCCATCACCAATGGTAAAGAAAGTAACAACTCGATAATTCTGCAGTGAACGCATCACTAGAAGAGCATAAATGTCAATAATAGCTAGTGATAAGCTCCATAAACTCTGCAAGCCAGTAGCAGCAACAAGGTAGCTGATGTAGAAAATAATAAAAAAATTCCATGTTAGATCAATATACAGTTGAGACTATACAAGAACACTAGCAGCTTCACTTTTTTAATCATATATGAATTCCAAAAAAGCTAAAAGCTTGCAAACAAAAGATCCAGAATATGGAAAAAGGTTCAAATAGCAATGCATGTAAGAACCATGCTGAACAATAAACATTCCTGTAAAGAATCCATTAAGAGAAATCAATTTAGGTTCTCCTCCTTGAAGTGCTAGTTAGAGTATGAAAATCTATCTCTTGCACACCGCATTTTAAGATTGTTAACAAGCCCAGATAGTAGCGCACCTAGAGAGTGCAACATGAGACATCCTATTATCAGTATTTGCCATTTTCTAAGAACTCCCACTCTAGTTCTTTGGCATCACATTAGATTGATACTAGGCATGTAAAACATGTCAAGTTAGCAAATTACACTAAAATTTTAGCACCCACTGGAATTAGACTTGAAACAAACCCATAAACAGAAAGCAATCAAAGATGAATTAAGGGAAAGATGCTAATCTTCACATGAACAACATATGCGAAATTGGTTTCTTTCCCTTCGTTATCCAAAAAGCTCACTGACATAGTAAGAACTAAATTACACGATATCGAAGTGTAGTTTTAACTTTCAACAATTAATTCAATAAAAATGTAAATTCCCGTTAACTAAAGATACTAATTACAATTTAAGTATATTTAAACTAAGATATTGGTGCTTTTACAAGACATACTATGACTGAACTATATGTAAATTGACTCATAACTAGAGATGTAACCAAAAGAAAAACCAGAATGCTTGGATTGAATGATGGCAATGACTATAGTAACCAATTACACAGCTTCATGTCAACCAAGCCACTCAATAAGCGGCAAAAGAGTTCCATTGATTTAAAGTCTTGGTTGACATTTGGTTCAGGATTTGAGCTTCAAATCTGGATGACCCAATTTCCCTATTCCCTCCTCATTATATATACCCACACAGCTTCATATATTCAAATTCTTAAATTCTAAAATCCTATCTATATAAGCACAAGCAAGGTTCTGACATTTCATTTATAGCATCAGCATCACCATACAAATTTTGGAGATCCTCATCATCACTAGCAAATCCAAACAAATATTAAGCAGAGAACAAACCCTTATAATGTAATCAAAAGAATTACCAAAAGGCCGTAACGGATGGAAAATCACTAGTTGTTGCCATAATACAAAGTCCCACAGCGGCAAAAACAAACTGACATATCCGCAACGCAAGCCCTCCTTGGGTACCGGGCATCCCCTGAAAATCCTTCATCCTTACTCTCGGCACCTCGATGTTTCCGCCACCGCCACCGCCTCCGCCTTCGCCTGCGTCCGTGGTCGGTGGATACTCCGCTGGGTGAACCGAAGCATGGCTTACATTCATCTCTGCCACTAAATCTCCTTCAGTTCATACTCACAGCTCCAGAAACTTATCATATAACCAAACGCGTTTTTTCTTTTTCACTGATTTACACTGTAATCAAACGGAAATTAAAAAAAAAGAAAAAAAAAAGAGACATTTCAAAACCGCTAAAACATCGCCATTGAAAATCAGCTCATGTAACTTATCAACAAATGAGATAATCAAACAACTCTTCTCTAATCAAGTAATCATTCCTTAAAAGGTAAAAAAAAATTATAATCGAATCTTGTTTGCTACTAACAGATCGAGTAAAAGGAAATAACAACAAACTTTCACAGTTACCAAATAAAAACAGATATTCGTCAAACTAAAATAATTAAAAAAAATAAAATCTGGGATTAAGAAAGTGAATGTTGGTGATGCCTTTTTAATTGCCTTCAGGTTTAAGAAAGTAAAAGGTGGAAAATAAGTGTGGATTAAATTAAACAGAAAAAATAAAAGAGAGATTACAGATTATAGAGTAATAAAACGTCAACTTTTAACTCTTCTGCTTTGTTTTTGTCACAGAATGGTCAACATTTTCAAGGTCCACCCGATTACACGGTAAATTTATTCTAAGGGGTTCTCATTTTAATCTTCAAAATATAAAATTAACTTTTCCATAATTATTATTTTAGAAAAATTTTAACTTTCCTTATTATTCTTTAGAATTTTTTAAAAATATATAAATTTTTAAAAAACATAAATTTTATTATTTTTATAAATATATTGAATTTTAAAAATTATTTTAAAAATTTGAAAATTATTTTGAAATTTTTTTTGTGAATTTTGTTGAGAGACAACTAAATTTGTTCATTTTTTAAATTGATAGGAACCGTACTTACACAAATCTGCTATTCGAATTATTCGAATTGTAAAATTCAACTCAATTCGAACTCAAAACTCGAATTACTTATTCGAGTTAACTCGATTAACTCAAAATTCAATTTTTTTGAATCTAATAGGGTTTTGCTTACCCCTAATCATAATGCTAATGGTTTGTACAATAAATTAAAAGGAAAAATTCATTTATACAATTGCATAAAATTCACATATCAATGTACATTGAATGAATGTTGATGTATAATTTTATAATTTATCCTAAATTATTTTTAGAATTTTAATAATTTTTATTATATAAGTTTTAAATTATTTACATATTCATATTATTTTATATAGGCTTATAAATTCTAATCTGAACTCGAAAACCAACCCAATCAATCTGAACAGAAATAGAACCTAACTTGATTTGGTCTTAAAAGGTCAACAATCCAAACTTGTCCAATCCTAACCTAAATTGATCAAAAATTGAAATTATTGAAAAAGTAACTTTAATTATCTAAATTCGAAATAATCCAAACACATAATAATCCAACCTTAACTCTTAAAACCAAATGAAAAAAAGGTTTTGTAACTTGAATTAATCAATCAAAATTAACCCAATCAAAACAAATTTGACTTGTTCAATACCGTCTAATTTAATATAATATTTTTAATATTTATACAAGTTGTCAATGCATATTTATAAACTTTCGAACATAAAGAAAAATAACACAATAGAAATATATGATTGAAAAAACACATGTATATCATAAAGACTAAAATGTACTAATAACAATGTACTAATAACAATTGATATAAATTTATATTATGTTGAATTAAGAAAAATAAGAATACCAACCAAACACACATCAAACATATAGTTTTGATCCCTATAGAATTATAAAAAACCACATCAAATCTAGTTTTATCATTCTCTAGTTATTCCTCATCACTTTTAATCCCTCCACCAATTTGTCTAAAAAATAATAAAGTATCTTCCTAGATTGAGTTATAGCATGCATTAGAGATAACTTTTATGAATTGTTATAAGAATTCTCATTCTCAAAATTATCAAATTAGATTTGATCTAACTTAAGAACTTAATAATTTTTTTTCATTTAAGTAATTAAGATTCAGCAACAAAAAAATTTAAAATATAAATAAAAAACCCCAAATTAGGAGAATAACATAACAACTCCGAATTTAAATAACAAACATAATGTTTCAATCTTAAAAGGTGTAACGCCCCAAAATTTTAAGAATTTAATTGTGAGAATCTGCAGTAATTAAATTTTTGTATCTGTGGTCCTGCACTCTGTTTTTGCGTTTAAGGTTTGGGGTTTGAGTTGCATCGTTAAGAGTTTTGTTATTTTTAAAACTACCTTTGTCCATGTGTTATGTAGTTAAGTGCAATTCTGGGTAAATCAGTGTCAAGAGTGAGCCTACTGGTTCATTAGTTAAGTATTTGTTTGTTTTCTGTCTAGTTCCAAGTTCAAAACCCATCATATGCGTTAGGAAATATTTTCTTTTTGCAAATACCGGAAGGTGGGATGGCGGTTAACTTAAGATATTCTGAAGAAATTCTATTGTTTCTTCTTTTCATTTTCCTAAGTTCTTAGTTCTCCTTTCATTTTCTTCTTTTCTTTTATTTTTGCTTTTTACTGTATTTGATTCTGCGTTAATTGGGAATTCTTCATTGTCTGTGAGGCCAGTTGTGTGATTATTGTGTAAGTTTCGTTGTTATCTTCTTTCGTTCTGCGAGTTCTGTCTTGTTAACATTATTCTGTCAAAATGGGATTTTGCTCGTTTACTTGAATGTTCTGTTTAAACACTCGATTGGTTACTTTTTAGACAAGGATTTTACAAGAGACTTCCTCTTTCGCGTTAGCCGGGTTTTCTTTGTTTCGTGCGAGGTAAGTATGCGAATTGAGTTGGGGTTGCGTCGAAACTTTCGACATGATCTTGACGACAGGTTGATTTTAGTAAAATATTGAAAACGATGGTGTAATTGATTATTGGATGGTTAATTAGGTTTCGGGTAGTCCTTGCATTGTTTTTCAGTCAAAACGGAACCATGTGCGTACCGAAAATCTTAATTTTTGAAAGTTTAGTCGCCGAAAATGGTGGCTGTCGACACCACATGGCCAGACACACGAGCATGTGTCCAGGCCGTGTGAGCAACATGGTCGTGTGGTAGTGTAACACCCCTTACCCAATACCGTTGCCGGAGTCGAGCATGAGGCGTTACTTGACTTAACTTAAAAGTTCGGGGCATAAAAATTTACTTTCAAATTTAATTTCATCATTCATAATAAAGCTGTCCACCTGTACAGCAGTCACTAAAATAATTATAATTCAAGCTACGAAACTCGAAATTTATATCTGTAAATTTTCCCTGAAACTAGACTCATATATCTATTCACCATAAATTTTTCAGAATTTTTTCTTTAGCCAATTAGTACAGTTTATTAGTTGAAGTCTCCCCTGTTTCACTAATCGACTATCCTGACCACTCATCACTAAAACTTAATTATCTCTTATTAAAGGCTTCATATGGTGATTAAACTTATTTCTACTGAAAATAGACTCATTAAGGAATCTATACATATAAATTATAACTCATAATTCCTTCTGTACAATTTTTAATGAATTTCTAAAGTCAGAACAGGGGACTTCAAAAACATTCTTGCCCTGTTTCACTAAAATTCAAATATCTAAAAGTATATAATTCTTTTGCTTACTCAACTTCTTTTATATGAAAGTAGACTCTTTCAGCTTTAATTTCATATCTCACTCAACTTCTAATTCTATTTCCACTATTTTTGGTGATTTTTAAAAGTTACATCAATGCTGCTGTCCAAGAACTGCTCCATTGCAATTTTTAAAAAAAAATTCAATATAACCCCTTTATAATTGTCTAACCTTCCCTGCAAATTTCAAATCACAACCAATTCCAGTATTTCGTCTACTTCATTTAAATACTAATTAAGTTCAACCAATCAACCATTTCAAACTAAAAACATGTATATATGTCGATATCTAACGCAACCATAACATTCAAATTTACTTTTACTTCAATTCCCTATACATGCCATATAAATCCAAAAAGTTGCTTAACATAAACTACCGGAGTATATCTGGATAGTGTGATTCTTGATGTAGATCCGATCCTCCGAATGTATAAATACGTTAATCTACAAAAACAATAAACACACACATGTAAGCTTATAGAAAAGCTTAGTAAGTTCATAGGCATAAAACATAAATCTTACCAAACACTTGTACACTTATACAATATACACCATTACTAAATTTACCTGTCAACCACAATCTTTGGTGAGTTCCTTGGTATAAACTCACTACTACTTATTCTTTTACCATAATTCCTTTGGGCCCATTTGTCACTTATCATCCTTGATCAAAATTAAGGAACGGTTACGGAAAATTGAGTACTTCACTTTCACTTTGACATATGACCTCTTATCACTTGTCCTTGATCAGATAAGTGTAGCTAGGCTACCACTTATCACTTTGCCACTTGATCAGATAAGTGTAGCTGAAGCTACCACTTATCAGTTTATCACTTGATCAGATAAGTGTAGCCACTTATCACTTTGTCTCTTGATCAGATAAGTGTAACCATTTATCACTTTGTTTCTTGATCAGATAAGTGTAACCACTTATCACTTTGTTTCTTGATCAGATAAGTGTAGCCACTTATCACTTTGTTTCTTGATCAGAAGTACTCAAATCCGGTGTTCCACTTAATTTGATCATTTATTCGATTTTCACATTTTTATTTTATTCTCATTTCAACAATAAATACATTTCATCATACATTGTATAATTCATGAAATTAACATTTAATCATTAAATTTCAGCCATATGAACTTACCTGGATCGATTTGCAGAATTTGTAAAAGTTCAGGGACTAATCGACTACTTTTTCTTTTCCTCGACTTGTTTCGGGTTCTCGATCTAAAATGAAAATTTATTCATTCATCAGCATTTAATTCAATTCTAATTCATTTCACAATTTATGCCCTTTAATTTTCAAAATTACACTTTTACCCCAAACTTTACAATTTTTACAATTTGATCCCTACTCAATTAACCCCTCAATTGATCTAATTTTTCTCAATTAACACCTTTCCAACTATTTTAGACTACTACATAGCCTTTCATACTCAAAACCGCAACACCAAACCTTAATTCCCAACTTTTTCACAATTAGGTCCCTAAAATCAATTTCTATCAAAATTACTTAATAAAATCACCATATAACAAAATTAAAGCTTCAATTCCATGTTTATTCATCATAAAAATCCAACACTCATCAATGGTAACTTTCAAAATCAGCCATGGAATCAAAAACTAATGAAATAATTAGTTGGACCTAATTGTAAAAGTATCAAAATCACAAAAATTAGAAGAAATAATCAAGAATTAAACTTACGTGATTCAAAAATATGAAAAACCAGCTTATTCCAGACCTCCTATGGCGTTTTTGCTGATAAATTGTGAAGAGATCTCTAGATTTTTCACTTTTGTCTTTGTTTTAAATGTTTAATTTGTTAAGTTTCCAATTTTGCCCCTGTTTCTCCTTACATTCTGCTGATTTTTTTTTACCCAACCTTCCAGCCCATATAATTTGGGCCTAATTGCCTTTTAAATCCCTCCACTTTAGTCACTTAAGCTATTTAATCACAATTTAACAAATTTTACACTATTCCCAATTTAGTCCTTTTTAGTTAATTAACTATCCAAACGTTAAAATTTTCTAACGAAACTTTAATACCAACTCAATGACACTCTATAAATATTTATAAAAATATTTATGGCTCGGTTGAAAATCTTCGAGGTCTCGATACCTCGTTTTTTTATTTTAATTATTTTAATATTTATTCCTAGTACACTATTCACTATTTCAAAAATTTTCCTAACTTCACATTTAACTTATACTTACTAAATTTATAATATTTTCTACTCGTTTGTCAGATTTAGTGATCTCGAATCACCATTCCGACACCACTAAAAATTCAGGCTATTACAACTCTCCCCCCCTTTTAGGAAATTTCGTCCCCAAAATTTCGTACCTGGAAATAAATTCGGATACTGAAATTTCATCAATTCCTCCATTTCCCAGGTTGCCTCCTCAGATCCATGTCGATTCCATAGCACCTTAACTAGTGGTACACGTTTATTCCTCAACTCTTTAACCTCTCGAGCTAAAATTTTCACCGGTTCCTCTGAATAAGTCATGTCAGGTTGGAGCTCTATTTCCGTATGAGGAATTACATGTGATGGATCTGATCTGTACCGTCTCAACATAGACACATGAAACACATTGTGAATATTTTCAAGTTCCGGGGGCAAAGTCAATCTATAAGCTACCGGACCGATTCTTTCAATGATTTCATACGGCCCGATAAATCGTGGGCTGAGTTTTCCCTTTCTGCCGAACCGCAAAACTTTCTTCCACGGTGACACTTTCAAAAATACACGATCACCCACACTAAACTCTATATCCCTTCTCTTCAAATCTGCATATGATTTTTGCCGATCGGAGGCAGCTTTTAAACAATCTCGAATAATACGAACTTTTTCTTCAGTTTCCCGAATCAAGTCCACTCCCACCAGTTTTGATTCACTTAATTCAGACCAATATAATGGAGTTCTACACTTTCTTCCATACAGAGCTTCAAACGGTGCCATTTTAATACTAGTTTGATAACTATTATTATAAGTAAATTCGGCTAAAGGTAAATACCTTTCCCAGCTGCCGCCGAACTCAAGTATACAACACCTTAACATATCTTCTAAAATCTGAATCACTCGCTCTGACTGTCCATCTGTCTGGGGATGAAAAGCTGTGCTGAAATTTAATTTGGTGCCCAGAGCCTCCTGTAATTTACTCCAAAATCTCGAGGTAAATCTCGGATCTCGATCCGAAATAATAGATATTGGTACCCCATGTAACCTCACTATCTCAGACACATATAACTCCGCTAACTTTTCAAGCTGATAATCTGCTCTGACTGGAATAAAATGTGTCGACTTAGTTAACCGATCAACAATCACCCATATCGAATCTTTCTTCTTCGGAGTTACTGGTAATCCAGATACAAAATCCATCGTGACATGTTCCCATTTCCACTCTGGAATCATAATGGGCTGTAACAACCCTGTCGGTACTTGATGCTCAGCTTTCACCTGTTGACAAATCAAACATCTTGCTACATATTCACAGATTTCTCGTTTCATTCCAGGCCACCAATACATTTTCTTCAAATCACAATACATTTTTGTACTCCCCGGGTGAATAGAACACATACTACTGTGAGCCTCTGATAAAATATCATTTTTCAAGTCTAAATTATTTGGAACACATATTCTATTACGATAATATAACATACCATTTTCATCAATGGAGTATTCTGAGTTTAACTCATTTTGAACCATCTGTCGTTTTAGCATCAATTTTGGGTCTTCATCTTGTAATTCCCGAATCCGTTGAAAGAACACAGGTTTAGCTTTTAATTCCGCTAGTACAGAACCATCCTCATTAATAGATAAATGAGCACTCAATGCCCGTAATGCAAATAATGATGATTTCCGACTAAGTGCATCTGCTACGACATTTGCTTTCCCTGGGTGATAGTCAATAACAAGATCATAATCTTTCAGCAACTCTAACCATCGTCTCTGTCTCAAATTTAACTCTTTCTGAGTCATTAAATACTTCAAGCTTTTATGATCAGTATACACATAACATTTCTCACCATATAAGTAGTGTCTCCATATCTTCAAAGCAAACACGATCGCTGCCAATTCCAAATCATGTGTAGGATAATTCTTCTCGTGGGGTTTCAGTTGTCGGGAAGCATATGCCACCACTTTTCCTGACTGCATAAGTACACAACCCAAACCACTCAGAGACGTATCACTATATACTACAAACGGTACGCCCGATTCTGGTTGAGTCAACACTGGAGCCTCTGTCAACATCTTTTTCAACTGATCGAAACTCTGCTGACATTCGTCTGACCATATAAATTCAACATTCTTTTGTAGTAATCGAGTCAACGGTAAGGTAATCATTGAGAAATCTTTGACAAATCGGCGATAATAACCTGCCAATCCTAGAAAGCTCCGTACTTCAGTAACATTCTTTGGAACTTTCCAATTTACCACTGCCGCTATCTTACTTGGATCCACTCTTATTCCATCAGCTGATACAATATGACCCAAAAACGCAACTTCCTGAAGCCAAAATTCACATTTGCTGAATTTCGCATATAACTGTTTCTCCCGCAAAGTCTGTAATACAATCCTTAGATGTTGTGCATGTTCGGACTCTGTCTTTGAATAAATCAATATATCGTCAATGAACACAACCACAAATCTATCCAAATATGACTGAAAAATTCTATTCATCAAATCCATAAAAGCAGCAGGAGCATTGGTTAAACCAAATGGCATCACCAAAAATTCATAATGACCATATCGAGTTCGGAAGGCAGTTTTTGGCACATCACACTCTTTAACTTTCAACTGATAATACCCAGATCGAAGGTCTATCTTGGAAAATACTGCAGCACCTTTCAACTGATCAAACAGATCATCAATACGAGGCAAAGGATATTTATTCTTTACCGTTACCTTATTCAACTGCCTGTAATCTATACACAGTCTTAAAGAACCGTCCTTCTTTTTCACAAACAAGACAGGTGCTCCCCAAGGCGACATACTCGGTCTAATGAACCCTTTATCTAATAACTCCTGCAACTGCGCCTTCAACTCTTTTAACTCAGCTGGAGCCATTCTGTACGGTGTCACTGAGATAGGAGTTGTTCCGGGGATCACATCAATTACAAATTCAACTTCTCTATCAGGTGGTAGACCGGGTAACTCTTCAGGGAACACATCAGGAAATTCATTCACCACTGGCACTTGTTCGAGCTTTAAATCAGAACCCCGAGTATCAAGGATATAGGCCAAGAATGCTTCATTGCCTTTGCGTAATAATCTCTGAGCAGAGAGAGCTGAAATAATTCTGACTGTATCGCCCATGTTTTCTGACCCAACTGAGATTACATCTCCTGTTTGACATTTCAAATTGATTTGCTTATCACGACAATTCACCACCGCATCATGTCTCATTAACCAGTCCATCCCCAGAATAATGTCAAATTCCCGAAAGGGTAACAACATCAAATCAGCGGGGAATTCATAGCCTTTCACTTTCAGTAGACAATTACGACATATCAAATTAACCATCACACTATGACCTAATGGATTTGTAACTTGTGTATCAAATTCAGTGGACTCAACAAATAAATTCTTTTCAGATGCTAACATAGTGCAAATATATGAATGAGTAGATCCAGGGTCTATCAATGCATAAACAATAACATCATAAAGATAGAAAGTACCAACAATTACATCAGGAGCCGTAGCTTCTTCCCTTGCTCGAATGGCGTAGGTACGTGCTGGTGCTCTATTCTCTGATCGACCAACTGATTCCCTCGTACCCAAACGGGTAGTCCCTGTAGCACTGCTCTGGCCCGAACGTCTACTTCTTTGAGGAATGGTTCTCTGTATCTCTTTCTGTTCCACTTCATCTTTTTGCAGCCGGGGACAATCTCGAATAAGATGATCAGTAGCCCCACATTTATAACAAGCCCCCATCTTAGTCCTGCATTCTCCGAAATGATATCTTCCACAATATTGACACTTAGGTCGTGAAGCATTCTGAACACTGCTCACACTTGCTACAGGTCTATCGAATACCCTGAAATCAGATTGTCTTGGTCTATCTCTGCCCGATCTCAACGACACTGATGTAGTTCGATTAATTTCTTCTCTAGATTTCTTCACTGGAAAATCTAAAAATGACTTAGAAGCACCTCTTTTGAATGGCTCTTTACTTTTTCGATCCCGCTGCATTTTTCTGTTGTATACTTCTTCAAGCTTTTGAGCACGGTCTGACAGAACAACGAACTCTCGTATTTCATTACCCCCAATCATCATTCTAATTTCATCATTTAACCCTTCTTCAAACCGAATACACATTTCTTCTTCAGTAGGTACAATGTCTCGGGCATATTTGCTGAGGTAGACAAATTCTCTTTCATATTCAACTACTGATTTATTTCCCTGTCGTAGGTCGAGGAATTCCCTTTTCTTTTTATCCAAATACCGTCTGCCCACATATTTCTTCTTAAATTCATTTTGGAAAAATTCCCAAGAAATTTTCTCTGCCGGAACCACAGCCTCGATCGTCTCCCACCAACAATAAGCTTCTTCTTTCAACAGAGACACAGCACATCTTAAATAGTCATCTGGTGAGCAAGCCATTTCTTTAAAAATTCTTATCAAACTCTGTAACCAATATTCAGCTTTGACGGGATCATCATCAGTCCTTCCCCGAAATTCTTCGGCTCCAAGTTTTCTAAGCCTTTCCAATGGAGAACGCTTACTAGATTCAGTCGTTGTAGGAGGTGGAGGAGCAACCGGGGGTACCATCGATGGAGCAGTAGGGGGAGGAGGTGGTTCAGCCTGATTTCTTTCTTGCCTCATTTCAGTATACCACTGATTCATAATCCCATAAATCATATTCTTTAATTCATGCTCTCGCATTTGAGAAATCGGAACATCACTGCTTGCTCTTTGTTCAGAATTCTGTGCTCTACTGCTAACTTCTTCTTGATCAGTACGTTCAGGTATATTTGACATCTTTATAATCGGAGAGTATCTATAAAAATAACAAAGATTAGATCGGATCATACACATCACACTATCACAGATTTATATGGCATGTATTTCTAAACACTTTACACTTCACACATATTCCGAGGACCGGCTAAACCAGGCTCTGATACCAATAAAATGTAACACCCCTTACCCAATACCGTTGCCGGAGTCGAGCATGAGGCGTTACTTGACTTAACTTAAAAGTTCGGGGCATAAAAATTTACTTTCAAATTTAATTTCATCATTCATAATAAAGCTGTCCACCTGTACAGCAGTCACTAAAATAATTATAATTCAAGCTACGAAACTCGAAATTTATATCCGTAAATTTTCCTTGAAACTAGACTCATATATCTATTCACCATAAATTTTTCAGAATTTTTTCTTTAGCCAATTAGTACAGTTTATTAGTTGAAGTCTCCCCTATTTCACTAATCGACTATCCTGACCACTCATCACTAAAATTTAATTATCTCTTATTAAAGGCTTCATATGGTGATTAAACTTATTTCTACTGAAAATAGACTCATTAAGGAATCTATACATATAAATTATAACTCATAATTCCTTCTGTACAATTTTTAATGAATTTCTAAAGTCAGAACAGGGGACTTCAAAAACATTCTTGCCCTGTTTCACTAAAATTCAAATATCTAAAAGTATATAATTCTTTTGCTTACTCAACTTCTTTTATATGAAAGTAGACTCTTTCAGCTTTAATTTCATATCTCACTCAACTTCTAATTCTATTTCCACTATTTTTGGTGATTTTTAAAAGTTACATCAATGCTGCTGTCCAAGAACTGCTCCATTGCAATTTTTAAAAAAAAATTCAATATAACCCCTTTATAATTGTCTAACCTTCCCTGCAAATTTCAAATCACAACCAATTCCAGTATTTCATCTACTTCATTTAAATACTAATTAAGTTCAACCAATCAACCATTTCAAACTAAAAACATGTATATATGTCGATATCTAACGCAACCATAACATTCAAATTTACTTTTACTTCAATTCCCTATACATGCCATATAAATCCAAAAAGTTGCTTAACATAAACTACCGGAGTATATCTGGATAGTGTGATTCTTGATGTAGATCCAATCCTCCGAATGTATAAATACGTTAATCTACAAAAACAATAAACACACACATGTAAGCTTATAGAAAAGCTTAGTAAGTTCATAGGCATAAAACATAAATCTTACCAAACACTTGTACACTTATACAATATACACCATTACTAAATTTACCTGTCAACCACAATCTTTGGTGAGTTCCTTGGTATAAACTCACTACTACTTATTCTTTTACCATAATTCCTTTGGGCCCATTTGTCACTTACCATCCTTGATCAAAATTAAGGAACAGTTACGGAAAATTGAGTACTTCACTTTCACTTTGACATATGACCTCTTATCACTTGTCCTTGATCAGATAAGTGTAGCTAGGCTACCACTTATCACTTTGCCACTTGATCAGATAAGTGTAGCTGAAGCTACCACTTATCACTTTATCACTTGATCAGATAAGTGTAGCCACTTATCACTTTGTCTCTTGATCAGATAAGTGTAACCACTTATCACTTTGTTTCTTGATCAGATAAGTGTAACCACTTATCACTTTGTTTCTTGATCAGATAAGTGTAGCCACTTATCACTTTGTTTCTTGATCAGAAGTACTCAAATCCGGTGTTCCACTTAATTTGATCATTTATTCGATTTTCACATTTTTATTTTATTCTCATTTCAACAATAAATACATTTCATCATACATTGTATAATTCATGAAATTAACATTTAATCATTAAATTTCAGCCATATGAACTTACCTGGATCGATTTGCAGAATTTGTAAAAGTTCAGGGACTAATCGGCTACTTTTTCTTTTCCTCGACTTGTTTCGGGTTCTCGATCTAAAATGCAAATTTATTCATTCATCAGCATTTAATTCAATTCTAATTCATTTCACAATTTATGCCCTTTAATTTTCAAAATTACACTTTTACCCCAAACTTTACAATTTTTACAATTTGATCCCTACTCAATTAACCCCTCAATTGATCTAATTTTTCTCAATTAACACCTTTCCAACTATTTTAGACTACTACATAGCCTTTCATACTCAAAACCGCAACACCAAACCTTAATTCCCAACTTTTTCACAATTAGGTCCCTAAAATCAATTTCTATCAAAATTACTTAATAAAATCATCATATAACAAAATTAAAGCTTCAATTCCATGTTTATTCATCATAAAAATCCAACACTTATCAATGGTAACTTTCAAAATCAGCCATGGAATCAAAAACTAATGAAATAATTAGTTGGACCTAATTGTAAAAGTATCAAAATCACAAAAATTAGAAGAAATAATCAAGAATTAAACTTACGTGATTCAAAAATATGAAAAACCAGCTTATTCCAGACCTCCTACGGCGTTTTTGCTGATAAATTGTGAAGAGATCTCTAGATTTTTCACTTTTGTCTTTGTTTTAAATGTTTAATTTGTTAAGTTTCCAATTTTGCCCCTGTTTCTCCTTACATTATGCTGATTTTTTTTTACCCAACCGTCCAGCCCATATAATTTGGGCCTAATTGCCTTTTAAATCCCTCCACTTTAGTCACTTAAGCTATTTAATCACAATTTAACAAATTTTACACTATTCCCAATTTAGTCCTTTTTAGTTAATTAACTATCCAAACGTTAAAATTTTCTAACGAAACTTTAATACCAACTCAATGACACTCTATAAATATTTATAAAAATATTTATGGCTCGGTTGAAAATCTTCGAGGTCTCGATACCTCGTTTTTTTATTTTAATTATTTTAATATTTATTCCTAGTACACTATTCACTATTTCAAAAATTTTCCTAACTTCACATTTAACTTATACTTACTAAATTTATAATATTTTCTACTCGTTTGTCAGATTTAGTGATCTCGAATCACCATTCCGACACCACTAAAAATTCAGGCTATTACAGGTAGGCTGTGTGGTTGGTCGTGTAACTCACTATTTATTAATTTGGGGTCACACGGGTAAGGCACACGGGCGTGTGTTTAGGCCGTGTATGGCCATATTAGTGCAGGGTTCACACGAGCAGCGGACATGGGCGTGTCCTAGCTGTGTAACTCACTGTTTGTGGTAAAAGACCAATACATCCAGGGACACGGGCATGTGCCTAGGCTGTGAGAGTCACACGTGCAGGGACACGAGCATGTGTCCAGGCCGTGTAACTCATTGTTTATGCTTCAAAACCACACGGGCAGAGGACATGGACATGTGTTCAAGCTGTGTGGCATGTTATTGGGGCCTGAAACCTGTTTTTGAGGCTGTAAATGTTGCTTAACACTGATACTAGCCTCCTCAATGTAGGAATGATTGAATTTGATTATATGAGAACTGTCAGATACTCTGAGACTGATGTGTGCATAAAATAGTTGTATGTATACCATGATACTTATTCTGATGTTGAACTGTCTTATCTATTTGTGAAATAAATTAGAATGACTGAATACATGATATGGGTATTTGTGCTCTACATTTGCATGGGTTGGGATATTGTGAAGGAATAAGTAATCTGTTCTGAATTAGCGGCTAAGCCATCATGAGTATAAATCTGATTCTGGCACTTTGTCGCATTTTGATCTAGCAGCTAAGCTACGTCTTTGTAAAAGTGTCAAACGAACACTCTAAGGTGTGCAACGTTGGTTGCGCATTGAATGTCCTTAACGGTGTGTTGGGATGGCCGAAGACGGTGTGTAGCGGATGGGGGTAGGAATATTGCATCTGAATCTGATCTGTATCGTATAAGAAACTAAAATTGCATATATATATGTAACTAATCTGCTCTGAATCTGAACTAAAATTACTTCTGTATCGAACCCAATCTTTGAATTCGGAATGATTTTATAAGTGAGCATTAGTTGAACAAACTTCTTTTACGTACTGAGTTCACAACTCATTTTGTTATTGATTGGATTTCAAGTGGTTCTCAGTCTTGATCAGGGGGGCACTGTGGGAGCTCGGTCAAGCGTTTATCTTTCTTTTAAGAATTACGTTAGGAGTTTCAGTAAACTATGATAGTATGAATATGGAGGATTATATACTTAAAAAATCTTTGTGATGAATATTATGCGAAGCATGGTTTAACATTATTGTGTTATTGGTGTGGTATTTGAGTATCGATGAGGTAACTCTCTAAACTTGGACTGGACATCTAGGTCGGGTTTAGGGTGTTACAAAAGGAACATGATTTAGGTGCTTTAGTTTCAAGAAAAAATTGTGATCCATGAGCAAAGTTGAACAAGAACAACACTATCATAACATAATCTGATAAATACCTCTGGATCAAAGGCCATAATAAACGAAAAAAGATCATCCAAATGAACTCTTACTTTTTCCAAGGAAAAAAAGCATTAAACCATAGGTCGTTGTTGGGGGTGCAGATGTCACCAAACTAGAGCATCATTTCATTGCCTCCCATGTGAGTTTGAGGGTTGTTGTTGTTCATCATCTCCATGTTGTCCACCTCCATTTGCCTGATCTCCTCTGTACTTGTCCTCGACATTGCTTCAGGCATTACCATCATCATCGGTGCCAGTGTAACCACGGACGAGGACAATGATGATGATGCACTTTGAGGATTAAGAGGTGTCTTAGAAAGTTCATTGATCCTCATGTCGATATCCCTCATTTTTCATCAAGCAACCCATTGAGATCGTTTAAGTCCCCCAAGTTCAAACCACAGATGACCCCTTTGCAACAAATGTTGTTGAACATTGTGTCATCTCCTTTTCCCAAATTTCCTTGCAATGCTTCTTGAGTTGTTTAGCAACTTTAGTGATCCTTTTGGAGAGGAAACTCTCTTGGTTCTCCATCTTCTTACTATGTTCCATCTTGGGGATATTGTTGAACTTGGAGAGCACTTGTTGGACTCCCATAGGGGATGGCCAAACCTCGAGTAGGGTCTCATACGGATTGTACATGATAGCACAAGCGTCAATCTCACAAAGGGTACTCAACTCGCTCACTTTTTTCATCAAAACCTTCTTTCTTTTCTTGTAGGCGGCTTTCCTCGTTGAATCATTGGTGATATACGCAAATTAATCTTCTTCCTCGTCATGGCTTGCAAATCAAATGGGAATATTGTAATGGTTTTTTTTCTTTTTGCTAATGTATTACTTACCTAAGCAACAAATGGGTGCTTTATATAGAGCTGAAGGGAGTGAAAATATTCTCCAATTAATTAACAATAATAGCCAATAATTTTAGTATATAGAAGATATCACTGTAAAGCAATACAAAGAATTCAATTGGATGGGTTAGGTTTTATTATTTTTATTATTTTTATCATGATTAAAGTTTCACGTAGATATATATTTTGTTTAGTCATAAAGTGACGTCATTTGTATTACAAAATTTTTATTACATATTTATACAAATATAATAATATCAAATAATTTGGTTAGTTATAAAACGATAAAAAATGACTTTCATTATATATTTATACTGAAAATAAGTATTATATATACATGTATATAAAGTAGCGGAAAATATATAATGTATATATAAGTCTAGCGAAGGAAGATCTTAATGTCAACCTCAATTTTTTTATTTAAAAATCTCAGTCCAATAATTAAAATCATAAGTATTTTTCATCCAAAATTTTCAATTTGACAAGTTGATTAAGTTGTCCTAATGTGACATGGCATAAGATTGATGAAAAATTATATTGTTAAGTTGATAAATTTTAATGGAAACTACCAACGATGATAATTATGGGACTAGGGTTTTTAAATTGAAAAAGTAAGAGAATTAATTTTTTTGCTTTTAAAGTACCTTAACTAAATCTTATGTAACACCTCTAACCCATATCTGTCACTGGAACAGGGTTACAGAGCATTACCGAAATGTACAGATCAAACACAGACATTTCAATTTATTTAACATTCATATCAAAAACCATTCACAAAGTCCTTTATATGGGCCCTCGAGGCCCAAAATACACATTAGAAACAAGTCGGGAGTAAATCAGGCACTCAGAAAATTTTTCGAAAAAAATCAAATTTTTTTTCAAAGTTACAAGGGACACACGGCCGTGTGGCCAGGTTGTGTATCTCACACGGTCTAGAGACACGCCCGTGTCTGAGGTCATGTGGGCATTCGAAATAGGGACACACAACCGTGTCCCACCCTGTGTCCAAACTTGGGAGCTCTTTGACTTATGTCACACGGCCAAGCCACACGCCCGTGTTCTAGGCCGTGTGAGCATACTAACTTGAAATAAATAGGTGCAGGGGTTACACGACCAAGCCATACGCCCGTGTGCTAGGCCGTGTGAACAATTTGCACATTCTGTTTTATAATTTATAAGATGCAGGGGACACACGGCCAAACCACATGCCAGTGTGGTAGGCCGTGTGTGAGACACACCCGTGTCTCTGCCTGTGTGGACGAAAATAGGCCATTTCCAAGCCACAATTACACTTTATAAATCCAAATAACCAACTTACCTATTTGATCAAAAATACATATAGGCATACTTATATTAAATTTTAACATACCTATAAGATTTCTATCAATTAACCATATCAAACATGATGTAGCATCTTATATACACATCAAAACATGTCCATCACAAGCCATTCCAATGGCTAGTTACAACCAAAACATTTACATGCCAACATTGGCTAATTAATCTATACATGCCGTTAAAAATTAATTTACTATTTATACCAAAATGAGTTGATGGATAGTGTGAGATATCTCTGCCAAGCTTCCAACCCAACGAGCTTTCGAATTACTATAAAACAGGGAAAATAAAATAGAGTAAGCTTTAAAGCTTAGTAATTTCGTATAACATGGAATTTAATTTACCATTATTTCACATATAAGGTAAGCATACAAAACATATTCCAAACAACTTGGCCAAAAGCCTAAACACATATCCTCAACAATCATGTTTCATGTATTTCATATGAATATTAAGAAACATGTATGAGCTCACAATAATCAAATCTCTATATTCATACACATTCTTCATCATGTGTCCTTGTAACAAGTACAATCATATCCATGTATTTCAAGTATAATTCCATAATAATTCGTATCGAATACAGATTATCTCATATCAGAACTTTGCCCATTGAACCATTTAAATATCGTTGGATACACAAGTAGTACACACGAAGTGTACAAAACTGTAATTTCATCAATTCATATTTATTTATACCCACAAGAGCATGTAAGCGAGAAGCTTTTTCGAAATAACGGGAAACTCATGTGACAGAAAGCTTATTAGAGCCGTAATCGGAAAGCTCATGCGAGCCAATATCGGGAAGCTCCAGAGAGCCATTAATCAAGAAGCTCATGAGAGCCAATTATCGGGAAGCTCCGGAGAGCCAATTATGAGGAAGCTCATATGAGCAATAAACGGGAAGCTCAAGAGAGCCATTAATCGGGATGCTCGTGAGAGCCATATAATAGGATGCTCATAAGAGCTAAATAATGGGACGTTCTTGCGAGCTGTGGTGTGTCTGCAACACATGCATGACCACAACTAATTGGGAACCCTTAATGACAATGTCATTTGTATGCAACGAATTTCTTAGGTTCAAACAAGACTTATTACTTGTCAGATATGTGATCAATACTTATACATGTAAATTATACATTTCACATACATATCATCTAATTTAAACATGTAAATATACAAATTAGTTACATGAACTTACCTCGACAAGTATTCGTGTACACAAAAGCTACTAATTCGATGCTTTCTTTTTTCCTCGATCTAACTCCGTATTTGGTCTATCCAGATTTATATGAATGAATTTAACTCAATTTAATACAATTCATACTCAATTCAATCCAAAACACATCCTTGGAAAAATTACTATTTTGTCTCTATACTTTTAATTAATTACAATTTTGTCCCTAGGCTTGGAAAATGAAATTCATACAATTTAATCCTTATTCCAAGCCTAACCAATTTTCATATATCACAATAGCAGCCCACGTATTTCATAAAATTCAGAATTTTTTTATGAATTTTCCATCTTTACAATTTATTCCCTAAATCACAATTTCATCAAAATTTACTTTACAAAAGTTGTTTATCTATCAACAACCTTTCACTTTCTACCATAAAACTTCATAATTCAACTACATTCATCCATGGAAAAACTTTGATACTTTAATAACTTTGCAATTTAATCCCTGAGATAGCTAGATTAAGCTATTACGATCTCGGAAACATAAAAGTTATTAAAAACGGGACAAGAGTTCATACCTAATTAAGTCAAAAATAGAAAAAAATCTTATTTTATTATTTATTTAATTTTATGTTGAAGTGGTTAAAGCCAAAATTAATAAACACCATGTGTATAAATAGGGCTCTAATGTTCTTAGGAAAGACACATTCTAATTTTACTTTTTAATTTCAATTTGGAATTAAAGAGAAATTACTCATTTTCTTCCAGTTTAGGCGTGAGCATTCTGTTGCTTCCATTT
Organism: Gossypium hirsutum; assembly: GCF_007990345.1. Classification (NCBI taxonomy): domain Eukaryota; kingdom Viridiplantae; phylum Streptophyta; class Magnoliopsida; order Malvales; family Malvaceae; genus Gossypium; species Gossypium hirsutum. The sequence goes on from NC_053444.1 coordinate 63,304,482, forward strand.
CTATTTCTTTGTTCTTTCAAAATTCGTTTAATTGCCTTTCAAGTATTTTCCTTTCCCAATTTCCTCCATTATCATCAAATCACCTTTCATAAACATACAAAGCATCACTAAATCCATGTTTCATCCCTTAAAGTTAACTCGATTTCAAGTCAAAAAGTGCAAGTTGGGTTGGAGTCGTGTTTGCTGACAGTTGGAGAAACAAGTTGGTCGTGCTGTATTTGGATCTCCGAGAACAAATCAAGGAAGAAGTGATCGGGTTTAAACGACCCACGCGGTTGAGGCTGTTAATTCGAGTTGGGTTCTTTAGAGTGCAAGGTTGCCGAAATCTTGAATCGGGAACACGTGTATCTTGGTTAGATAATCGGTAAAGGTTGGTTTACAGGTCGTACTGGGACCAGCTATGAGAGGAATAATTGGTGGTTAGGACGTTTTTAACTGCTATAACCAGCTTATCGTTTGGAGGAGAAGATTAATTTTCGAGGATCGATTTTTAATCCAGAATCTACCGAGTCTAAGGCTAAGGCTTATTATCTTTGTTTACAAAAATCTAAATTTATGTCCCGATTTAAATTTATTTCTAATATTAATTAATTGTTTATTTACGCTGATTCGATTATTTACTTTCTAAACATTTCCATAACACCCTGATTTATTTGTTTATTTTTTTTACAGGTCCGTTTGGAGTCGTGGGCATGAGCCATGACTTTCGATATGACAAACGTTCTGTTCACAAGTTAAACGCAGAAGTTGATTATAACATCCAATCCCTGTGGACTCGACCGTACTACCACTCTTTACTACTATTTAGAGTTATTTTTGTAGGAATTATTTTTGGTGGTTTCAACGCCCATCAAGTTTTGGCGCGTTGCCGGGGATTGGAGATATTTTTCTAATTTTTGTTTGTTTACCATATGACCAGATCAGAACTGGGAACTTTAGAGTTTAAACCAAAAATTGAGAAATTGGCCCGACAATTACGAAGAAAAGCCATTCGACATGGTAAACGACCAAATCCAGGATTCAAAACCATATCTTACACCGAGGAAATTTTCTCGTTCGACGAACCAAACGAGATGGCCAAATAGATGAAACGCCAGCTCGCAGCGGCACCGGATAAACAACAACCCTTATGTATAACCTATTCGGCAGGAGGAATGCCGTTCGAGTTAAAGTCGGGTTTGATTCATTTACTACCCACTTTTCGTGAATTACAGAAGGAAAATCTGTACACCTACCTTAATGAGTTCCATATGGTATGCACAAGCATGAAGCCTCAAGGAGTAACCGAAGACCAAATCAAACTTTGTGCTTTTCCTTTCTCATTAGCCGACTCTGCTAGAGAGTGGATATTTTATTTACCTATAGGATTTGTCAACACATGGTCTGACATGTCTCATTTGTTTCTTGACAGGTTCTTCCCTGCAGCTCGAGTAGTCGAACTAAGGAGAGACATCATGAGAGTCCATCAGAAAGAGACTGAATTGCTCTATGATTATTAGGAGCGATACAAAAAGTTGTGTGCAAGTTGCCCACAACATGGATTGACTGAATAATCACTCTAGTAGTATTTCTGTGAGGGATTACTCTTGATGGAAATGAAAATGATAGAAGCGGCAAGTGGAGGGGCACTAGTTAATATGACTCCTCAGAGAGCATGGGAGTTGATTTCAACAATGGCTGCCAACTCTCAACAATTTAGACTAGCCACAGAACCCAAAAGACGGGTTCATGGGTTAAATTCTCTATCTCTAGAAGATAAAATTGATAAGCTGACTAACATTGTTCAAACTTTGCTTATAGATAAAACGGGCCTAGCACGATTGTGCAGAATTTGTGCTAAACCAGATCATCTGACTGACTCATGTTCGATTTTGCATGAGGATTCGATAGAACAAGTAAATGTTGTCGTCAGAAACTTTTCAGGATCGCCCTAAATACGATATGACCCCTACTCAAACTCGTATAATATGGGGTGGAAAGATCACCTGAATCTAAAGTATGGGTTAAATATTCGGTTCAATCAACTGTACCAATAAAGGCCACCTCCGAATCAACAGTTACCACCCCCAAAGTGATCTTTGGAAGCCATAGTGGAAAGGCTAGCCAATATATTGAGAAATTTTGACAAAAAACTGACATGCATTTGCAGGAGTTGGATAAGCAAGTAAGTAAGCTTGTGCTCACGGTTAGCCAATTTGAGTCCCAAGGTAAGCTGCCATTCTAAACTGAGCTAAACCTTTGACACAATGCAAGTGCTATGGCATTGAGGAGTGGGAAGGTTTTGGAGCCTGTACGTGGCATGATTTGTGCCTACAACACTAGTCAAGATAATAAGAAACTTGACACAAAGGCTCCAGTAGAGTCAGCACCACAAAAATCATTTGCAATACCTCCTCCATTTCCTGGAAGACTTGTCAAGTGCAAGAAGGAGCGAGAAAAGAAGAAGATTCCCGACACCTTTCAAAAGGTAGAAATCAACATACCTCTTCTCGATGCAATTAAGCAAATTCCACGGTATGCAAAATTCTTAAAAGAGTTATGCACAAGTAAGAGGAAGCTCATGGGCAATGAAAAGGTGAGCGTCGGTGAAAATGTCTCCACCATTTTACAAAGAAAAATACCACCTAAATGTAAGGACCAAGGTATGTTTTCCATATCTTGCAAAATAGGCAGTGTCGGTATGAAAAAACCCATGTGTAACTTAGGCGCATCAATTAATGTTATGCCTTTGTTAATTTATAAACTACTTAAAGCAGGACCTTTGAAGGAAATAGGCTTAATTATTCAGCTTACAGATAGATCTGTGGTGCATCCGGAGGGAGTGTTGGAAAACGTTTTTGTCAAGGTAAGTGAGCTAATATTTCCTGCAGACTTCTACATTATCGATAAGAAGGATGACAATTCGGCTAATTCGTCTAACATACTTCTTGAGAGGCCATTCTTGAGTACCGCATAAACAAAGATTGACGTACGAAATGAGATACTCATTATGGAGTTCGATAGGGAAGTGGTGAAATTCAATGTCTATGAGGCTATGAACCGCCCTAACATGATTTCTAATATTTCTAATATTGATATAATCGATCCTTTAACTAAATTACATTTAGAATGTTATGATGAGGATGGATTACGAACTATTCTTTGCAGAAGTCTAGACTTTGATGCCATAGAGGAATTAGAGGAGTGGATAACCTTTGAAGAGGCTGTTCGTGAAACAGTGGCTCATATGAATGCACCACAATTACAGAAATATACAGGTAAAATTCTTGAATTATCTTTTTCACAAACTAAGCTTGTACCATGTAACCTCCCAAACCCGACCTAGACATTATGGCTAGATTGAAAAGGCTACATTAGCAACCAAAATGGCGAAGCTAACTTACGTTACTTTTGAAGACTTTAAATAAACTCATTTTAGGGAAAACTGTAGTTGTACCTTGAGTTAGCTTAAAAGCATTCATTCATTAGGTCGTGTAGGCTTAGGATTCATTTTATTGTTGATAGAGTTGTTTTAGAAAAATCGTTTGCTTGTCGCTCTTCTTTTAAAAAAGACTCGATGTTAAACTATTACAGCGGAAAAACCATTTTCAAGTCATTTTAGAAAATTAGTTGCCTTATCGATTTGTTTTTCAAAAACAGTTCATTTGCAATATAGTGAAACTAGGGAACAATATCAAATTTTACTTAAGCCCGATATAATGCATTATCCGATTATTATGCTTGAGTAATTCATGAATGCAAAAATTCCCAAAGGAAAAGTTACCAGGCCACAGACCAGAAATAATTAAAAATTACAAGCCAAAACTAATAAAGACTTAATAATACTTAATTAAAAAAATAACAATCCGAGGACCAAGTTGATTCTCTGAATGCTGAGTTTGATCCTAATTTTGAAGTTTACCTGAAAAGTTAAACACTATTGGGGGTGAGCTTACGAAAAGCTCAGTGTGAGTCAAACAATTATTTAAAAAAACATAAATATCGAATACAGTGAAACAAATTAGCTTTAATAGAAGAAAATAGAACCATCATAGGAATTTCATATCATTACATAGCCATTATCAAATTGATATCAAACGGTGTATGAGCATAGGTCATCATCCATTCGAGTAACAATCATTAATTTCGATACCATTCAATACAACAAAATACAATACGTAGCATAAATCAATAACATTCGAATATGTCGTGCACATGATGCAATGCAAAAAAGTTCCTACCCATACCATCCGCTACACACCATAAGTTCCCTAGAACCCCTCTTCCAAAATCCAAAACATTATGAGCATAGATCGATGTGGTAAAACCACTAAATCCTCCATCTACCGCAAAATCCCAACCCAAAGCATATGCAATATGTCACACAATCTCATACCTAATCATATCTCAATACTTTTCACATTCATTTGACATGCTCAACATGTCCTCAATAATCACATACTTTCAGTAAATGGAAACAGTGTTCCAATCTTTCAAATTACCATTGAGTTCGTATAAATCAATATCGTTAAATTTCACATACTTTACAGATTTTCATTGTGCATAAATAACACCATTTTCAATACACAATAGAACAAATATTTCATGCGTTTAAATCATACATAAGCTTAATATCTCAACACTCATATCTCATAACTCAAATATGCAATTAGAAACTCAATCAAACATCCATACTATCAAACTAGCAATTTTGCCAACATGTCAATCTTTTAAGGCTCGAGACATACCTGGTTCGGCCACTCAGAAAATTAATAAATTTGCTATTAAGACAATCCAATAAACAAGCTAATTTATCATATATAACATTATATTTAACATTTTGAAACAATTTTATGAGTTTAGAACCCATACCTTATTTTTTGCTTCATCGCATCACACTAGCGAATCTTCCAATTTTCCTTAATAATTCCTTAAACAAACCTAAACAAAAATTCAGCATGAATTCAATTAATTTACCATTAAACCATCCCCCAAACACCCACTTATGATTTCAAACCAATCGTTGAAATTATAACTATTTTATGAATCCAAACTAGTTAGATTCCTTACACTATATAGATGCGAACCGTACGTACAATCGTTCTTCACCTTTACGGATGGTTTGGGGCGTTTGGGTCAGCACCTAATTCAATAATATAATAGAAAATCAGTAGGTAATTAATGATGAAATTTATTCATTTAATCAAATCATAACCTTTACCCAACAACTATGTCGAAATAACAAACTAGTTAACCTTAATTGCACTTACGCTTCACGATTTGTGGGATCCGAATGGCCAATCGATCAAGAACGTTTTCCCCTAATTGAAATGGGTTTAAAAGCTGATTAGGAGGGTTCAATAACTCAAATTAATTCTGGAAAAATATAGGCAATAACCAAGAAACAAAACAACCCATTTTCTTTCCCATAGGTGTACGCACCACCACTCGCAGTGGCCAAAATTGGGGCTTAATTTTAAAACAGTTTAAGATTTCATTAGAATCTGGAAAAATTACTTTGAAATCATTTAAAATCCACCAAATTCCAGATCTGTAAATTTAGGTTTTTAATGGACAAGATTAATTAAGAAATTGAAGAGAGAAGAGATCTTACCCAAGCTAGTCGAGAGAAATGACAATGACACTTTCTTGGCAATGTTCAGGATCGATCTTGGAGTTCAAGATTTCATATTTGGGGTTGATTTTAATGAGAAAAAAATAACAGTAATATGGTAAAACTAGGTGTAGGCTACGACAACAATGGGAGAAAGAAAGAAAATTGAAGAGAAAAGAAGAGAGGAAGAGGGTGAACGGCTTGGGTAGGTAAAAGTTGAATTAAGGGCTGAAAAATACAATAAAAATTTATATTTATACTTAGGGTTCAAGTGTATGGATGGCACACACATTAAAAAAACAAGGGATTTTTGCAAAATTTAATTATTTCGCAAGGGAATGGATTTGAACTTGGGACCTCATTTAATTTCCATGCTTTCTCATATTTCTTTTAACCATTAGAATTTTTCCTCATTTTTGAAATAATTTTTCAATATTTATTTTAAAAATAAGGCATGTCGCATGCTAGGGTTTAAGGTAAAATTTACAAAATAATAAAAATGGTGAGAGAGAATGGATTTGAACTTGGGTTTCAAGGAACGTTTCACTAATATTTAACCAACAAACCAATACCTCATTTATTTCCTAAAAATACATAGATAATCTTAAAAATTAAGGCATGGCCACTCTCTCTCGATTCCTAAACCTAATTCTACTAACCCTCGATTTTCGGGATGTTACATACCATTTGTGTTGCAGGCTCCAGAGTTGGAACTAAAACCATTTCCGGACCATTTTAAGTACACTTTTCTTGGTAAAAGAAATACCTTACCGATAATAATCTCGAGTAAACTCTTGAAGGTAGAAGAGGAAAACTTGGTACGAGTTCTTAGAGACTATAAAGAGGTAATTGGATGGATGATAGCCGACATTAAGGGGTTGAGCCCTTCGACTTGTATGCACAAAATTCAAGTTGTAGATAATGCTATTCCCAAAAGAGAGGCTCAAAGGTGTCTAAATTCGCCCATGATGGAAGTGGTAAGGAAAGAGGTTCAAAAGTTACTTGATGCTGGGATGATCTATCCCATTTCTGACAGTAATTGGGTCAGCCTAGTCCATGTAGTACCGAAAAAATTGACGCGACCGTAATTGAGAATTTGGTAGGTGAGATGGTTCCCACCCGAGTCCAAAATGGGTGGAAAGTCTACATCGATTATAGAAAGTTGAATTCGTTAACTTAGAAAGATAATATTTCATTCCTTTTATTGACTAGCTGTTAGAACTTTTAGTTGGGAAGTCTCATTATTGTTGTCTTGATGGTTGCTCAGGATTTTTCCATATTCCAGTAGCACCATAGGATCGAGGAAAGACGACGTTTACATGTCCGTTTGGCACGTTTGCTTACAGATGGATGCCGTTCGGACTTTGCAGCGCACCAGCCATGTTTTAAAGGTGTATGGTAAATATATTTTTTGACTACGTCGAGAAAATATTTAAGGTGTTCAGGAACAACTTTACTATGTATGGTGAGTCTTTTGAGGCGTGGTTGTCAAATCTTGCAAAAATTTTGGAAAGATGCTTAGTATTTAATCTTGTTCTAAATTATGAGAAATTCCATTTTATGGTAGACAAAGGATTAGTTCTAGGTCATATCATTTCTGTTGAGAGAATTTCTGTCGATAAAGTAAAAATTGACATAATTAACTTACTGCTATACCCCACAACTGTGAGGGAGATTTTTTTTCCTTGGTCATGCAGGTTTCTATAGGCGGTTCATTAAAGACTTTTCAAAAATTGTCTAACCACTTTGTAATCTCTTACAGAAGGACAAAGAGTTCGAGTTTGACCAATCATGCAGAGATGTGTTTGACATGCTCAAACATAAGGTCATTTCGGCACCCATTGTTCAACCACCAAATTGGAATTATCCTTTCGAAATAATGTGTGACGCAAGTGACCATAGCGTAGGAGCAGTCATTGGGCAAATAATCGAGAAAGAACCACACGTTATCTCCTATATGTCTAAGACTTTGGATGTTGCCCAAAGCAATTACTCGACTACTAAAAAAAAGTTTCTAGCTATAGTCTTTGCTTTGGAAAAAAATTATTAGTATTTATTAGGGACTAAGATTGTTGTTTTCTCTGATCATGCAACTCTTAAATATCTGATTGGGAAAAATGAAGCAAAACCGAGGCTTATAAGGTGGATATTACTTCTACAAGAGTTCGATCTCGAAATAAAGAATAAAAAAGGATGCAAAAATTTGGTAGGTGACCATCTGAGCCGAATACCTCCATCCTAGGATGTCACACCACTTAAAGACGATTTTCCTGATGAAAGCCTAATTGCTACTCAGATAGTTTTCCCTTGGTACGCAAACATGGTGAATTACCTTGCTACAAGTATAGTCTCTTATAACTTATCGCAGTTTGAAAAAGATAAGATCAAACGTGAATCACGGTACTATACTTGGGACGGCCCCTACCTTTGGAAGTATTGTTTCGATCAGGTAATTCCACGATGCGTTGCAGAAACTGAGGTAAATTTGATTCTATCTTTGTGTCATTCTTATGCATGTGGTGGACATTTTGGCCCTAAATGAACTGCGCATAAAGTACTTGAATGTGGACTATATAGACCACATATTTTTTGAGATGCATATTTGTTCTGTAAAACGTGCGAAAAGTGCCAAAGGGTAGGAAACTGGAGTTAGAAAAATGAAATGCCTCTAACCCCTGTACATGTTTGTGAAATATTTGATATATGGGGCATTGATTTTATGAGACCTTTTTTCTCATCATACGGTAACGTTTATATTTTACTTGCTGTTGACTATGTGGCAAAGAGGGTGGAAGCAAAAGCCACTCGTCATGTTGATGCAAAAACGGTAGTCGGTTTTCTAAAGAGTTATATTTTTTCCAGATTTGGCACACCGCGAGCATTGATCAGCGATCAAGAACTCATTTTTGTAATAAGGTAATTGACACACTTTTGAAAAAATACGAGGTAGTGCAACGAGTCGCTACGACTTATCACCCTCAATCAAACGGTCAAGTGAAAGTGTCAAATCGAGAAATCAAGTTGATTTTGGAGAAGACTGTTAAGCCAGATAGAAAAGGTTGGAGTTTGTGACTAAATGATACACTGTGGGCGTACAGTACAACTTATAAAGGACCCATAAGTATGTCTTCTTATCGACTAATTTTTGGTAAATCGTGTCATTTTTCTGTTGAGCTAGAACATAAAGTATTTTGGGCGGTCAAGCAATGCAACATGGAGTTGGAAGCTATAGGTAAGCATCGTAAGTTACATATTCAGGAACATGAGAAAATTTGACGAGAAGCGTGTGGAAGTGCCCAAATTTTTAAGGATAAGGTCAAAGCATACCATGACCAAAAGATAACCCGTAAATAATTTATGGTAGGACAGAAAGTATTACTTTATGACCCTACATTATGAATTTTTGTAGGTAAGCTTCGAACTAAGTGGTTAGGGCCTTTTGTTATTACTCATGTGTTTCCACATGGTGCAGCCGAGGTTAAAAGCGAAGAATCCAAAAAAGTTTTCAAGGTCAACGGATAGCTATTTTAGCCTTTATACGAAAATTTCAAATCCACATGGTTGAGGAATTTGTCTACGAAGAGCCGGTTAAATAAATTTCCAGATCGTCGAGCTAACGATGTTAAACAAAGCGCTTTTTGGAAGGCAATCCAAATTTATTTTCATTTATTTAATTTTGAGTTTTAGTAAGATTTAGGTTTTAAATAAATAAATTTTCATTTTAATCCAGTTAATTTGATGTTTCGAGGAATGTAATGGAGGTTATGAATTGTTTCAAAAATAGATAATGATGGTGGTGTGGGCACGGTATGCTAAATGATGACTACTATTTACCTACAAATAAAAAAAACCAATATCCCTAACCTTGATAAAAAACCCCAAAACCCAAATCAAATACCCATACACCAACCCATTTTACCCAACTACCCCATACCCAAATACCAACCTAACCACACAATAAACCAAAAATAAGCCCAATACCCAAAGAAGCCTAAGAGGAGAAAAAAGAAAAAAATGATGAAAAGAAAATTGGGCCGAATGGCCTAGCTGGCCTAAAAGAAAAAAAATAGAATTGGACAAGAAGGCCCAACTGGCCACAAGGGAAAAAGAGAGAAAAAAGAAAAAAAAAGAAAAAAATAAAACAACAAAATCCCTAAATCCTCAAACCCCTTTTCTCTTCATCTTCTCCATCTTCTTCAAAATTAAAAAACCCTAACCCCACACTAAACCCACGCAGCCATCACTGCCCTTATCACCGACTCTTCACCGCTACGTTGCCGCACCCATCGCCGCCCCGACCAATCGCCGTGACCCCTTCCTTCAGCGCCATCGACAAGTCAAAAGCATCACCAACCCTCAGTTTTCTTTTCCTTTTCCCCCTCCACTCGAAAACACCATTCGATGGCCTTCTTCGCCACATCAACGCCGTGCCATTGTCGATCAGAACCCTCACCCCACGCGTCGGTACTCCGTCATCCCTGAAATATCTCACCGTCACCCTTAAAAAAATCAACCAAATCCACGTCGTCCACTGTCTTCCACTATCACCGCCATTCGCCACCGTCTGCCACCGCCGTATCAAACAGATCCGTTTATTCGTAAAGCTTGTACGAAAACCATGGTTCGAACTCGGAACCAAATGACTGACAATATTCCAGCTTCACTTAATCGAAGTCGACATCGATTTTCAACACCTCCAGTCGTTGATTTAGATGACGATAACTCAAAACCTTCTCCACCTCCTACAAGATAGACGGCTGCACTAATGAGGACTCGTCGCCGATGGAGTCCAACTCCGGTCAAAATAGAACACTCAAACAACAACCCAGTACTCCCAAAAGGTCGATTCCTAATCTTCAACCTGTCTTACCTTTACTAACGTATTATGCAGGTTACTCAGATTAGGTTGGGACTTCCAATGACCATGTCGAAGGTCCCTCAAATACAAACGAGCGTGTCTCTAAACGCCAAACACGATCGTCCACCACTCGAGCCCGTTGACAATCGACACATGAGTCAGCGATACCCCTACACAGTATAACTGAAGCTGGTGGAAATACAAGTTCACCATCTGACTCACCTAATGAATATGTTTGACCATCATGAGACGGTCAACATAATATACGAGGTTGTTCAAACACTATTCCTATCGAAGGATGATTACGAGGGTTTCTAAACTTTTCAACTTCAGAGCATTACGTAAGATATGACGACATCCGACAAGGTTCACTCCTGATCTGTAAGCAAATCAATCTTTCCACTCTTGATATGTTAAATATTCGCGATGCTGTGATTTGCTATTTTGATGATATTGGTTGGAATTCCTTTGTAAATATTTCATCTAGTGCATATTATGAGTTGATTTATGAATTCTACACCACATTTAGCTTCAATATTAATGCATTACGTACTGTTGAAACACAAAGCGTTATCTATTTTCAGTTACTTGGTAAGGACTTTAGGATGTCTATTTCTGAAGTTAACAATTCCATGGGTTTCGTCGACCCTAACAATATTCAATCCGATTCCTACCATACTGTTTTGTTAGATATTCTAAGTAACTTTGATGCTCAAGATGTTTATTGTACTTTAACTCATTCTAATCAACTTTATAATCCGAAGGCCACAAAAGACTTATTAGTGCATGAACCCGCTTTAAGATATATTCATCGATTTTTAGCCTTTAGTTTTTCAAGATGAAATGATTCGTCATCTGTTCTAACTAAAACTAATTTTTTTGTGGTGTATGCATTCTGGATTTGAAGTTAATTTAGGATATTTGTTTCAACGAAACTTTCATGCTGTTTTGCGATGTAATCGTCCACTAATACTTAGGTCATATATTATAAATTTAACCTCTCGACTTTTTTCCTCTGAAGTTGATTTTTCGTCCTTAACATGTGCATATAGTATGGATAGCCTAGTTAAATATTGTTTGGATTCTATGGGTTTACTTAATAGTACCCTTCCTGTTTGTTATTTTGTGCCTCCAGGTACATGAACAACTCGCAGCAATATGGTCTTTCGCCAACGTCCAAACTTCACTACAAGGGAGCAAGAGGAGCTGCCTCTATCTCTGGAGGTATGTTTAAGATAGATCGAAGCTCGACTTGGAACAATAGAAACCCAAGCCTCCACAATCCTCGACATCCTGCAAAGTCGTTACCCCGAACACTGACAACATCGTTAAAAGACACATGAGGAGTATTCTTAACTTTTCTTTTTACTGGTTATTTGGACTCTGCCTTTTATTTCACTTAAAGCATGCTTGAGGACAAGTATAGATTAAGTGGGGAGGCGGTTGAGTTGGTAAGATAGTAAATATGCATGATTTTTACTGCATGTATCTCTTTTGCATATGTTCAATCTTATGCTAGATTTATTTGATAACTTATTTGACATTGTGCCTCTAATCTCATTACTTAGTCAATCTGGACAATTGGGTAATTTTTGAGTTAAAGTGTTCAAATATCTAGATTAATCGACATGTGTGTCTTAAAGTTAATATATGTAACTATATTTTTCATATAAATTGATTGTTTGGAAGAAAAATATTTGCTTGTACATAAATAAATAAATAAAATGAAAAATACATAAATAAAGGCTCAAGTTATGAGTGAAAGTTTTGAAAACGTGACCAAATTTAGTAACCGGGGTGAGGTGCTTGGGTTGTCATTTCATCTCACGTAAAAAGGTTCGAGTGATAGATCGAGAACTTACAAACACTCTGTTGACCGAGCTTAAAAAAAAGACTGTTTGAACTGAGTAACCAGGATAGGGTGCTTGGGTTGTCATCCTAGTTCGCGTAAAAAGGTTTGACCATGTCTAAATGTTTTTTATTAATGCGTGATTAATTAAAAATACCTTACAAATTATTGGATTCAAACTCAATTTAGTGAAATGATTTAGTTCACATATTTCATTTTTATGACGCTTGTCGATCAAACTATATATTCTGAGCATTTATTTATTTTTGCCTATGTTGTTTGCATTGATTATGGATGAGAAAAAGGGGTTTGATTTTTAATAAATTGTATAATAATTTCTAATGTTTGAAGGAACAATATGCTTGAGGACAAGCATGAACTAAGTAGGGGGATTTGATAACATGTTAATTTGCATGACATTTTGTATTTAATTCGATTTATTTCTAAATTGATCACTGCTAAATTAGTGCTTTTATGTTTTAATCTTGTCAGGGATGCAATTGGGACGTTAAGAGACAAAAACGAGCAGAAAAGGACCAAATTGAAACACAATCAATGAAATGAGGCCGAATAAAAAATGTGGAGAAAGCCAAGGACTCATAAGATTTTTTGAATTTGTAAAAGCCAAAAATAGAAAGAAGTCTTATTTTATTATTTATTTATTTATTTAATTTTATGTTGAAATGGGTAAAGCCAGAATTAGTAAACACCATGTGTATAAATAGGGCTTTAATGTTCTTAGGAAAGACACATTCTAATTTTACTTTCTAATTTCAATTTGGAATTAAAGAGAAATTACTCTTTTTCTTCCAATTTGGGTGTGAGCATTTTGTTGCTTCCATTTCCATTTCTTTGTTCTTTCAAAATTCGTTTAATTGCCTTTCAAGTCTTTTCCTTTCCCAATTTCCTCGATTATCATCAAATCACCTTTCATAAACCTACAAAGCATGACTAAATCCATGTTTCACTAAATTCCATATTAGCTTTATGCTGATGTTCTTTTCGGTTGGGAATCGTGAGATACGTATTTGTCTTAAAAATCCTTCCAATTGGTATTCACATTTTTCCTAAGTATCGGGATTGACAACTCATCCCTTAAAGTTAACTTGATTTCAAGTCAAAATGTGCACGTTGGGTTGGAGTCGTGTTTGGTGACAGTTGGAGAAACGAGTCAGCCGTGCTGTATTCGGATCTCTGAGAACAAATCAAGGAAGAAGTGATCCGGTTTAAACGACCCATGCGGTTGAGGCCGTTAATTTGAGTTGGGTTTTTCAGAGCGTAAGGCTGCCGAAATCTTGAATCAGGAACACGTGTATCTTGGTTAGATAATTGGTAAGTGTTGGTTTAAAAGTCGTACCAGGTCCAGCTATGAGAGAAAGAATTGATGGTTAGGATGTTCTTAACTGCTATAACCAACTTATCGTTTAGAGGAGAAGATTAATTTTCGAGGATCGATTCTTAATCTGGAATCTACCGAGTCTAGGGCTAAGGCTTATTGTCTCTGTTTACAAAAATTTAAATTTATTTCCCAATTTAAATTTATTTCTAATATTAATTAATTGTTTACTTACGCTGATTCAATTATTTACTTTCTAAACATTTTCAAAACCCCTTGATTTATTTGTTTATTTTTTTGTAGGTCCATTTGGAGTCGTGGGCATGACTTTTGTCACGACTTTCGACACAACAAACGTTATGTTCACAAGTTAAACGCAAAATTTGATTATATCATCCAATCTCTGTGGACTCGACCCTACTACCACACTTTACTAATATTTAGAGTTATTTTTGTAGGAATTATTTTTGGTGGTTTCTACTAAATCGTAGTAAATAGTGGTAGTAGGGTTGAGTCCACAGGGATTGGATGTTATAATCAACTTTTGCATTTAACTTGTGAACAAAATGTTTGTCGTGTTGAAAGTCGTGGCAAAAGTTGTGCCCACGACTCCAAACGGACTTGCAAAAATAATAAAAACTAAATCAGGGGGTTCTGAAAATGTTTAGAAAGTAAATAATCGAATCAACATAAATAAACAATTAATTAATATTAGAAATAAATTTAAATTGGGGAATAAATTTAGATTTTTGTAAACAGAGATAATAAGCCTTAGCCCTAGACTCGGTAGATTCCAGATTAAGAATCGATCCTCGAAAATTAATCTTCTCCTCCAAATGATAAGCTGGTTATAGCATTTAAGAACGTCCTAACCACTAATTCTTCCTCTCATAGTTGGTCCTGGTACGACCTGCAAACCAACCCTTACATATTATCTAATCGAGATACACATGTTCCCGATTCAAGATTCGGGCAGTCTTGTGCACTGAAGAACCCAACTCGAATTAACGGCCTCAACCGCGTGGGTTGATTAAACCCGATCACTTCTTCCTTAATTTGTTCTCAGAGATCCGATACAACATGACTGACTCATTTCTCCAACTGTCAGCAAACACGACTCCAACCCAAAGTGCACTTTTTGACTTGAAATCGAGTTAACTTTAAGGGATGAGTTGTCAATCCCGATACTTAGGAAAAATGTGAATACCGATTGGAAGATTTTTTAGCACAAATACGTATCTCACGATTCCCAATCGAAAAGAACACCGGCCTAAAGTTAAGATAGAATTTAGTGAAACATGGATTTAGTCATGCTTTGTAGCTTTATGAAAGGTGATTTGATGATAATAGAGGAAATTAGGAAAGGAAAGGACTTGAAAGGCAATTAAATGAATTTTGAAAGAGCAAAGAAATGGAAATTGAAGCAATAGAATGCTCACGCCCAAATTGGAAGAAAAAGAGTAATTTCTCTTTAATTCCAAATTGAAATTAAAATTTAAAATTAGAATGTGTCTTTCCTAAGAACATTAAAGCCCTATTTATACACATGGTGTTTATTAATTTTGGCTTTAAGCACTTCAACATAAAAATAAATAAATAAATAAATAAATAATAAAATAAGAACATTAAAGCTCATTTTTGTCTCTTAGCGTCCAAATTGTATCCCTGACAAGTTTAAAACATAAATAGTACTAATTTAGCAGGGATCAATTTAGAAATAAACCAAATTAAACACAAAATGTCATGCAAATTAACATGTTATCAAACAAGAATTCATACCTAATTAAGCCAAAATAACTTGCTTGAACTCAACACCCATAACTAGGGTTTCCATGTCTTTAATTTAGGAAAGATAGTGAAAATGATGATATTAGATTTTTTTCTTTTATTTAATATTACTTTAATACCTAATTTCCAAAATTAACTTTAACGATTGGCTAAATTCCATTGATGACTAATCATCTTTATCTACTAACTCCTCTAAATAATCTATTTGCCATATAAGGACCTCAAATTTTAAATTTTATAGCTATTTGATCCCTTTAGCTACTAGAATTCAACTTTTGCACTTTATGCATTTTTGGTCATTTACATCAAATTAGACATGTAACTGGTAAAATTTATTTACGTAATTTTCATAAAATATTTCTATCATAATGTAGACCATGAAATAATATTAAAATAATTTTTCTTTTGGACTCGAATTTGAGGTCTCGAAACCACTATTTCGATTCAACTGAAAATTGGCTGTTACATCTTAAGTTCGAAAGAAGTACAGGGACTAATAGCATATTTTATCCATATTTCAAAAAAGCCATAAATTTTTTATATATTAATTTATAAATGGTAATGCCAAATAAAAATAATGTGTATATATAAAGAAAAAATTTGAAGTGTTCACACATACAATACATGTATCTACACCATGACAATGTTTAATTATTAATGGTAATTGCTCTTCAAAAATTTATTAATGATAATAAAATATATAAAAACAACAAATAATTATTTGTTCAAAACAAAAGGTTGAATAAAATTATTTTGGAAAATTAAAAAAGGAAAATAATAACATTGTAATACATAAATAGTATACAGTAGTTATATAATTACGATATAAGAATGTTTGTTGTTTAATTAGTGTAAATTGTTAACTAAGAAATGAAATAATGTGCTGTAATTTTTTCTTTTAAATTTGATAAATATTTTAATGGTATGAAAAAAATAAAAAAAAAACATATGATAAGAATGCCACTAGACTAATTATAAACGACTTCCATTATTATTTGAATAGCCAGATTGCGTAAAGGGTGAGCCAACCATTAGCTAAAATGAGATGCCACAATCGTTTATATTTCGCTAATGTCATACCATCGAGAAGCTCAAATCTCCGATTAAATTCAATACCTAATGCTAACATTCATCTACTTGACATACTTGCAATTATTGAGATGAAAGCATATGTTGATCCACATATCCATGTTGACGTATGTTGGTTGAATTGTTTATTATAAGCTTGCACTATATTTATAGCTAAATGATGCTCATGATGAACGACCTATATGGGATTAGTCTCTTCACCCTTAAAAACTATTATTTTAATGTTTCCATAATTGTCTCTCTATACTTTATAATTTTTGTACCTTAATTTGTTATTGGATCTAGTTAGAAATTGATGCAGTCGTTGAAAGCACTAAAAATATCCTATCCCTAATAAATAATGAAAAAGAATAGTAAAAGGGAAGTAAGGTCAAATCCTCACGGATTGGATTTGCACAATATCTTGTTTTGTGAAATCCCAGACAGAATCTTACCCAAGAAAACCTGCACTCTTGGAAAAAAGTAAGAAAATAACAGAATTAAAGGTTTGGATCTGGAAACGAAAAATAAAATAAAAACAGAATTAAGAATATTGAATCGAAAATTCATGAAATTAAAAATAGAGTTGAGAGAAAAGAAATTCTTATGGGAGGTTCCAGCTTCCAGTTGTCTCGTTTTGCCTTCAGTTTAATCCTCGGCTTTAGATGATCCTTCTCAAACCGAATAAGCCAGTTATAGTGGAAAAGGATGCCTACGACCACCAGCTCCAAGGATTTAGACTTACGATTTAGTGGAACCTGACTCTAGCCAACAATCGCTTCTGTGGGATCGTCTTATGCTAGATCAACGCTTCTCAATGGCGAATCTCGCACCATTTTGTCTATTGGACTCACCAACCTCTAACGCAGTAAGCTAACGAACCGACTGTGCAACCTTCCTAAAATATACAAAGCGATCGCCTTTACATACGTTGAAAAGCTTACTTCTTAAGGGACATAAACGGAAGCGTCAACCTCGTAGTACGAAGAAATGATGAATACTCGGCGAGGAGGCTAAGTACGGACTCTAAGCCTCAAGAACCCTTTTTGGGGAATATTGACAACCTTCGGCAAGATGAGTTTAGTGGCTCATGGTTATGGTGGAAAAGAAAATAAATAAAATAAAAATGGAGATTTTATTAAAAGGAAATATGAGAAGAACAAAAGCCTAGACTTTTGGGGAGAGAGTGTTTACAGAAAAAGATGGATGCCTTTTGAGTTACTTCACCCCCTATTTATAATGCTATGGGAGATAGTCTAATCCTACTTAAACTCCCAAAAGATAAATACATTTAATTGAATATAAATAAAGATAAATAAAATAAAATCCTAAAATTAAATAATCCTTAATAATTATCTTAATATTAATTATCCTAATATAATTAAAATAGAGTCTGATAGAATAAAATCTCTTCTTTTTGCATTTCAACCCTTGTTTCCTCCATGCTTGCACTTTTGGCACCAACTTTTCCTTGTGTCGCACATTGGCCCATTTTATCTCTAAATTTACGCTTTTGGCCGTTAATTTTGCTTTCACCTCAAATTTAGTCCATATGAGATAAAAGATCATAAATAGCTCAAATTAGCAGGATCATACTCAGAATAAATACATAATTAATACATAAAAATATGTTATTCTAGAGTGTTATCAAATTCCCCCTACTTAGCCCATGTTTGCCCTCAAGTATGGTTCCTATCTACTGTGAAAGTTTGATTATGCCATAAAAGAAATACCACTCCAAAGTTTTATAAAAATCAATCAAAAATGCATATGAAAAATAAAGAGAACCCTAAGCTTGCTTTAAGTAAAACAGAAAATGTTTTCCAATTAATACACACAAAAATTAGAATCGACTTGAATTATTTAATGAAAATTAGGTAAATTACCAAACCTACCAAGGCACCCTATTTGTTTCCTCTTTTAGTCTCCAAATTATATATTTTTCTTTCTTTATTTATTTATTTTGATTTATTTATTATTTATATTTTTTATGCTTTAGGAATATACTGAACCTTTTGACGTGAAGAGAGATGACAACCAAGCACCCCACCCCGGTTACTCAGCCCAGCAGACTCCTAATTTATTATAATTTTTTCTTAAGAACACATCGAATCTTTTGACGCGAAGAGAGATGGTAGCCAAGCACCTCACCCCGGTTACTCAGACCAACATGTTCTTAAAAATTAATTCCGGTTAGCGGAGTTTTACCTAACACGTCACATAACCTTTTGAAGCGAAATAGGATGACAACTCAAGCACCCTACCCCGGTTACTTAGTCAGTCACGTTTTTAAGCTGCACTCATAACCACGGAAACATTAAACGACATTTTAATAATAACTCTTTTTTATGAGAACTTTAGAGAAAAAAACAATCAAGTGTCAAAAATAAGTTTCAGTAATTACCTTAATAGTCATGAACATATTTTAGCATGCAAACATATTAAGTGTCCACTTTGTATTAAACTTGATTAATTTTACAAAAAGCAAGATAAAGTTAACTCTATGAATCACAATTATTTTTAGCCTAATAAGAATAAAACAGTGGAGATGACATCAATTATGGAAAATCCATAATTTCCTTAGAAAACAAGAATCATGCTTGTAGGTCAAACAGTAGGAAATTCTTGGTAAAAATCTTGGCCATGAAAAGAGGCAGGAGATTCTAAAAATAAATAAATAAATATGGACAAAATGAAGCCTCAAACAGCAACCCCAGCCAAAAATAATCTCAGCAACAGCAACAACAACCAAAATCACAGCAGAAAATAACAGTAATAACGAAGAGTACCTCCCCTACTGAAAGCACATTATCCTCAATGTGGACGAAAAGAAATAAATAGGTATAAAAGTTTAGAAAAACTTCTCATGTTGTTACTGTTGATAGCATATGATGGCTGGGGTGCGAAGAAACAACGCCGTCATGGGTTCATAGTGAAGGAAGGCTCAGCGATGGCGTGGCTACGGGTCCAAACCATGGTGGTGGCGATCGATGGTGTGAGAGAATGGTGGAGGGAAGAGGGGCGGCTATGGTGGTTTTGTGGGAAAAGAAAAAAAAATGTTTTAAAATTTTAGGGCTGGGGGGTTAATTTATGCTGATGGATGGTGCTTGGGTGCAGGGATAAGGGTGGTTGGCTGCAGGAATAGGGTAGTTTGGCTGCAGGTATTCTGGGCTGGAATAGTATCTAGAATAGAGGCTGTTTGGTACCATGGATAGGGCTGTGTGGTTCTATTTTTCTAGCTTTTTCCTTTTTCTTCACATTTTCTCTTTGTTTTATCGAAAAATGCTTCTGAGCTATTCTCTTATCGTGAAACAACTTTGTCTTGTCTTTATAAATGTGAGCATTCTCATAGGCATCATTGCGAATTTCTTCTAACTCTTGGATTTCTAATTTCCTTACCTTTCTTGTGGGTTCTAACTCCATGTTATATTGGCGAACGACCAAATAGGCTTTACGTTCCAATTCGACCGAAAGGTGGCAAGCTTTGCCAAAAACAAGTCGATACGAGGTCATGCTAATCGGTCCCTTATACGCAGTCCGATAGGCCCAAAGTGCGTCATTTAGCCGAAAGCTCCAATCCTTTCGGTTGGGACGAACTGTTTTCTCTAAAATAGTCTTGATTTCCCTGTTCGAGACCTCAGCTTGACCATTCGTTTGGGGATGGTAAGCCGTAGCTATATGGTGGTGGACTCTGTATTTTGCCAACAGTGCCTCCATGACCTTATTGCAAAAGTGGGTACCATGATCACTGATTAGGGCTCGAGGTGTGCCAAACCTAGAAAAAACATTTCGTTTTAGAAACTCCACAGCAGTTTTGACATTATCATTGTGAGTATGCTTTGCTTCGATCCACTTAGAAACATAGTCTATTGCAAGTATTATATATACATTGCTAAATGAAGAAATAAGTGGGCCCATGAAATCGATGCCCCATACATCAAAGGTTTTGCATACATAAATCGGGGAAAGGGGCATTTGATTTCGTTTAGTGATGTTACTTGTATGTTGACACCTATCGCAAGACTTTCAGAAGTTATATACATCTCAAAAAATTGTGGGCCAATATAGCCTACAAGTTTCTGCAAGACAATAATTAAGGATAGAAGTTACCTCGGTTTCTGGAACACATCTTCATATTATCTGGTCTGAACAGTGTTTCCATAAGTATGGGTCATCCTAAATGTAATATCGAGCGTTGCGTCTAAGCTTGTCCCTCACAGAACGTGCTAACTCAGTGGGTAACGATCCTATGGTTCAAAAGTTTACTATATCTGCATACCATGGGAGACGTGCCTCGGTCAAGAATAGGCTCTCATCGGGGAATTCTTCCTTAATAGGGATGTCATCAAAAGGTACTTTTATTCTGCTTAAGTGGTCAGCCACAAAATTCTCGCATCCCCTTTTATCTCAAATCTCGATGTCAAATTCTTGGAGTAGCAAAATCCACCTAATGAGCCTCAATTTTGCTTCCTTCTTCGCGATCAAGTACCTGAGGGCTGCATGTTTAGAAAAAATAATTACTTTAGATCCCAATTAATAAGGCTGAAATTTATCTAAAGCAAATGCAACGGCTAAGAGTTCTTTTCCGTAGTGGTGTAGTTGCTCTGCGTAGCATCTAAGGTTTTCGAGGCATAACATATGATATGTGGTTCTCTGTCTATCTTTTGCCCCAACACGGTTCCTACACCGCACTCGCTGGCATCTCACATAATTTCAAATGGGTATTTCCAATCTGGCCGTTGTACTATAGGAGCGGAGACGAACTTTTACTTGAGTGTATCAAAATGCCTCCTTACATTTTTCAAACTCAAATTTCTTATCCTTCTGCAACAACTCACACAGTAGTTCAGCTACCTTCGAGAAGTTCTCTATGAAGCGCCTGTAGAACCCTGCATGGCCAAGGAAAGAACGAATTTCCTTCACAGTGGAAGGATAAGGCAAAAAATTTATAATATAAATTTTGGCCTTATCGACCTCAATTCCATTAAATGAAACATGACCCAGAATTAAACCCTTGTCTACCATAAAATGACATTTTTCATAATTCAAGACAAGATTAAATTTTATCCACCTACTCAAAATTACCGTTAGGTTTTTAAGGCATTCATCAAAACAATTCCCATATACAGTAAAATCATCCATAAAAATTTTGATAATTTTTTCCACATACTCAGAAAATATACTCATCATGCATCTCTAGAAGGTGGTCGGCACATTGCAAAGACCGAATGGCATCCTTTTGTACACAAATGTACCAAATAGGCATGTAAAAGTGGTTTTTTCCTGGTCCTCCGGTGCGTCTAGAATTTGAAAGAAACTTGAGTATCCATCAAGTCAACAAAAGTGAGTTTTTTCGGCTAATCTTTTGAGCATCTGATCTATAAAAGGAAGAGGGAAATGGTCTTTTCTAGTGTATGAGTTCAACTTTCTGTAATCAATGCAGATGCGCCACCTATTTTGTACTCGGGTAGGTACGAAGTCACCTTCAGCATTTTTCTTTACTGTCACCCCCATTTTTTTGAGCACGATTTGTACCGGACTTACCCACCCACTGTCAAAAATAGGGTAAATTACGTCAGTATCTAGAAGCTTGATTATTTCTTTTTTTACTACCTCTATCATATTTAGATTTAGCTATCTTTGCTCCTCTCGCCTCGGTTTCGTGTCTTCCTCCAAGTAGATCTTTTGTGTGTACGTCAAAGGGTTTATCCCTTTTAAGTTTGCAATGGTCCATCCAATCGCCTCCTTATGACTTTTTAGTACATGAACCAAACTTTCTTCTTCATGTGTGGAGAGTCTATTGGAGACTATGACTGGTAGGGTATTACCCTTCCCCAAAAATACATATTTCAGATGCTTAGGAAGTGGTTTCAACTCCAACCCTGGTGCCTGTATAACAGAAGGTAACAATTTAGTATTTGGAGATAATAACTCATTAAAAAATTCAAATTTATCAAGTTCATAATTACCTCTATAAATTGACTCAAAGTTTTCTTCCATTGAAGAGTCAATTATGTCGATACAATTTACGCTCAAGATTTCGCTTGGATGGCTAATGGCGTCATAGACATTAAACTTTACAATCTCCCTACCAAACTCCATCGTGGGAGTTCCACTTTGAACGTCGATTTTAGTACTAGCTGAACTAAGGAACGGTCGACCCAGCAGGATATCTGAAAATCCAAGAGTGCTATCCTCCTCCATTTTGATCACATAAAAATCTGCAAGAAAAATAAGCTCGTTAACTTTTACCAGAACATCCTCAAGGACTCCTTCTGGATGCACAACAGTCATTTACGCAAATTGAATGATAACACCTGTTTTTGTCAAAAAACCCACGTTAAGTGATTCATGAATAGAATATGCATTACATTTATAGGAGCCCCTAGATCACACATATCCTTCTTAATTCCCAGATGACCTATTTTGCATGGTATTACAAACATGCCCCTATCTTTGCATTTTGCCGGCATTTTTCGCTGTAACACTGAGGATACATTCTTACCAACATTCGCCCTTTCATTACCAGTTAATATCGCTTGTTGGTGCAAAGCTCTTTAAGAAATTTAGCATATCGCAGTATTTGCTTGATAGCGTCCAACAGCAGAATGTTGATTTCGACATTCCTAAATGTTTCGAGGATTTTCTTATCCTCTTTACCTCTTCGACACTGGTTGAATCGTTCTGGAAATAGAGGTTAAATTCTAGGCAATGGAGGCTTCGATCGGACCTGTTCGTCTTTCTTGGGTTTTTCCTGGGTAATTTCTTAGCCAAAATTCCTGTCAAGAATCGGTTTTAGTACCTTTCCGCTTTGCAATGTCACTGCATTCGCATTTTGTCTAGGGTTTGGTTCTGTTTGTGACGGAAGCTTCTCTTGAGAGGTCAATTTCTCGATCAATGTGGTCAACTCTCTGATGGACGTCTTGGTTTTCTATTGGAAATCTTTCGTCTATTTTTGGAAATTAAGAGTTTGTTGTTGGATTCCCTGTTGAAAATCAAGAACATTAGTTGCTAACTTATTGACCATGATTTCTAGAGAATTACCTGAACCTTGCGGCTGTTGCAAAAACCGATTTTGGTATGGCTGGTTATTTCATGGATTGGCCTCATAACTTAAGTTAGAATGGTCCCTCCACCCTGGGTTGTAGGTATTAGCGTAGGGGTCATATCGCTTTTGTGGCCACCCAGGAAAATTTCCTACAGCATCTAGATGGGTCATGGTATCATCATACAAATTGGGACATGCATCAGTTGCGTGATCAGGTGTAGCACATATTCCGCATAACCAGGCTATCTTCGTTTTTTCCGTAATAAGAGAGTTTATCATATTAGTAAGTCTATCAACTTTATCCTCTAAGGTTGAATTACTTAGCTGGTGAACCCTTTTAGAGGGTTTAAAATTGCTCAGAACTGCTGAGAATTTGTAGCCATAGTGGAGAACAAGTCTCTGGCTTGTTGGGGAGTCATGTTGACCAATGCTCCTCCACTAGCGGCGTCTACCATATTCATCTCCATGGGCTTTACACCTTCATAAAAGTATTGAAGGAGAGATTGCTCCGTTATACCATGTTGAGGGCAGCTTGCACACAACTTTTTAAACCGCTCCCAATAATCGTAAAGGGACTTAGCTTCTTTTTGCCTTATTCCAAATATCTCTCTTCTTAGCTCAGCTGTTCGAGACGCTGGAAAAAACCTGTTAAAAAATGAATGAGATAGATCAGCCCAAGTTGTAATAGATCTAGGGGATAAATAAAATAACCATTCCTTAACGGAATCTGTTAGGGAGAAAGGGAAAGCACACAATTTAATCTGATCCTTAGTTACCCCTTGAGGTTTCATGCTAAGACAAACCATATGAAACTCTTTCAGATGCTTATGGGGATTTTCATTTTGCAACCCACGAAAAGTTAGCAGTAACTGGATTAGACCTGACTTCAACTTAAAATCGGTATCCACAGTAGGATACGCGATGCACAATGGAAGTTGTTCTGTTAGAGCTTCGGCCAGTTGCCGAATAATTTGAGCCTTTAGTTGGTGTGCTAGATTCGGGTTTTTGGTAACCCTAGCGTTAAGCACTTCTTCTGGTGAGTCGACTTTTACTTTTTCACTTTCAAGTGTTTGAGTAGGGTTTTCGTTAACCCTGGACTCAGCATCGTCGTCGACTTCGATTTCTGGCGGTGGGTTACTTTGAGTTCCAACCACCACTGACTGCTTTTTCTATAACTTTGTCTCCCTGCGATTGGCTCTAGCAGTCTTCTCAATTTCTGAATCGAACGCAAGAGTACCTAGAGTAGATCTGGTCATAAGAAACAAAAAACAAGATTAGTACGTTTCCAGTCCCCGATAACGGCGCAAAAATTTGATGCGGTCGTTGAAAGCACCAAAAATATCCTATCCCTAATAAATAATGAAAAAGAATAGTAAAAGGGAAGTAAGGTCAAATCCTCAGGGACTGGATTTGCACAATATCTTGCTTCGTGAAATCCCAAGCAAAATCTTGCCCAAGAAAACCTGCGTTCCTGGAAAAAAATAAGAAAATAACAGAATTAAAGGTTTGGATCTAGAAACAAAAAATAAAATAAAAATAGAATTAAGAATATTGAATCGAAAATTTGAGAAAATAAAAATAGAGTTGAGAGAAAGGAAATTCTTATGGGAGGTTCCAGCCTCCAGTTGTCTCGTTCTGCCTTGGGTTCAATTCTCGGCTTTAGATGATCCTTCCTAGATGGTATAAGCCAGTTATAGTGGAAGAGGACGCCTACGACCACTAGCTCCAAGGTTTTAGACTTAGGATTTAGTGGAACCTGACTCTAGCCAACAATCACTTCTGTGGGATCGCCTTATGCTAAATCAAGACTTCTTAATAGCGAATCCCGCTCCATTTTGTCTCTTGGGCCCGCCAACCTCTGACGCAGTAAGCTAACGAATCGACTGTGTAACCTTCCTAAAATATACAAAGCGGCCACCTTTGCATACATTGAAAATCTTACTTATTAAGAGACATAGACGGAAGCGTCAGCCCCGTAGTGCGGAGAAATGATGAATACTCGGCGAGGAGGCTAAGTACAGACTCTAAGCCTCAAGAACCGTTTTTGAGGAATATCGACAACCTTCGGCTAGATGGGTTTTGTGGCTCATGGTTGTGGTGGAAAAGAAAATAAATAAAATAAAAATAGAGATTTTATTGAAAGGAAATATGAGAAGAACAAAAGCCTAGACTATTGGGGAAAGAGTGTTTACAGAAAAAGATGGATGCCTTTTGAGTCACTTCACCCCCTATTTATAGTGCTAGGGGAGATAGTCTAATCCTACTTAAACTCGCAAAAAATAAATACATTTAATTGAAGATAAATAAAGATAAATAAAATAAAATTATAAAATTAAATAATCCTTAATAACTATCTTAATATTAATTATCCTAATATAATTAAAATAGAGTCTGATAGAATAAAATCTCTTCTTTTTGTATTTCAACCCTTGTTCCTCCATGCTTGCACTTTTGGCACCAACTTTTCCTTGTGTCGCACATTGGCCCATTTTATCTCTAAATTCACGCTTTTGGCCCTTAATTTTGCTTTTGCCTCAAATTTAGTTCCTATGAGATAAAAAATCATAAATAGCTCAAATTAGCAGGATCATACTCAGAATAAATACATAATTAATACATAAAAATATGTTATTCTAGAGTGTTATCAGAAATATAAGGCATAGTGAAATCATTCCATCTGGAGGATAAGTTGCAATCAATCCAAACAAACCAAGCTAGAGGTGTAATTGAGCCAAGCTGAGCTCGAATACTGTTAAACTCGAGCTTAAGCGTGACTCAGAATTTGGAGCTCAATACTTGGCTCAAGTTCGATCGAACATCTATTTTTAAGCTTCAGCTTGGTTGGAGATATAATTGAGCAGCTCAAGCTCGATTAAAATGTTTACAAATTTTTTTATTCAGGCTTGAGCTTGACTCAATAATTAAGCTTAGGGTTAATAATTAGGCTAGATAATCCTAGGTACATGCCATTTGACAAAATGAAAGGGAACTTTACAAAATTTCCTGATTCGGAGGCTACGGTCTTGATGTTAGATTTACCTATTGGGCTTTGAGAATTACTTATATCTGTGCACGAAATAAACATACCATATGCTAAGCAATAAAGTTCAGTGATACTTTCATGATTCAAGATAATATAACATAAACATTAGAAATTTTTCACAAAGCATTAGTAGCAATGACTATCGCATCATATCCTATAATGTCAAACAATTCTATTAACATATGCACATGTGAGCATACAGGTAAAAAATGGTAAAACCAATTTAAGTCCTTTGCCAAATATCTATCTTAAAGCCATCCAATCATTTAATGCCATTTATGAATCAGACATTTATATCCTTGACATTATGTCATTCTATTCCATATTCAATCAACATCAATAAACCATTTAACTTATCATCCAAATCTCTTTCTGGAGTCTATTGACTCATTCGTATATGTTTCAGTCCTCAGGACTCGTTTTCAACTGATTCACATGACAGTTTGTATGCCTTATCTATCATGAACCACACATGTCATCGTTCCATAACTCTTATTCTACTCTTGTCATCCTGGGTTGCCCAACATTGATGACTTTTACCATATACACATTTTACCATCTCGGGTGGCTCGACAATGATGGTTTACACTATTCAATATTTTATTATCCTGGATGGCCTGAAAATGGTGTTTTGCACTATTTCAATATTCTACCATCCTCGATGGCTCGAAAATGATGACTTTCATTATTCTTACATTTTACCATCCTGGGTGGCTTGGCAACGATGGTTCTCATAATTTGCTTATTCTACCATCCTGGATAGCCCAAAAAGGATGGCATTCATTATCTAAACATTCTATAGTCCTAGATGGCCTAGCAATGATGATTTTCAACCTAGAGCATGCAAACTAACTCGACAATACTCGATACCGTTATTAGGGTAACACTAAATCAATATCCATTATAACCACATATCACATTCAATCTCATCATTAATTCATTTCATACATCACATATAATTTGGAAATTCATTTTGTACTCATTTTTACTATACTCAGATCAATTTACAGTTTGAAATTCAATACCGTCACACAATTCAATCCAATGCAATTCAATTCAATTCACTATTCGATATTCAATATAAATCAAACCAATTCAATTCATACGATCATTATATGCTCACTTTAATATTCAAAATTTCAATTAATGAGTATATGCAAACAAATAAATCAACCTCAAATTATAAGAGTACAAATCAACGTCTCGCATCACGCATTGATAGCTTTGCTTTTCCTTTCCCTCTTAATGGTTCCACTTCGATGTTAATTGAAATAAGTGGGCGAATATCAATTAGGTTTCAAAGCTTTCTTTCTTTTTCTTGGCTATGGTGTACGGTCATGAAATGGAGAAGATGATAGCTTTCTCTACTTAATTTCACTTATATAGCATGATTAATTTATTATTAAACTTAATTAATTTATTAAATCATGATTAATTAAGCATAAGCTATAATTAACTTAATCCAATTACATTTAACATTACATCCCACTATCGTCTATTTAAAATTGGTTTATTAGCCATTTTATTCCTTTGAATAATTGCTATCTAAGTCCCAAACATTTACCTAATTAAAAACCTATAGTAATGAAGTCCTGACACCGTATTTTTTAACACTATTGAAAATTAAGTCGTTACAAACCTAATAGGAGAAATGTGCAACTGGACACTAGTACATCATGAAAGGTTCCCTAAAAACTCAAATTACCTTTTAACCATATCTTGTTGTCGTGGAAAATTTGTAATGATTGCCTCCTTTCAAAAGTTGAACTTATTAAGAGAAACATTGTCCTAGATGGCTTTTTGTCTTATGTGCATAGGCAAGATTGAAACGTATGCAATGAACGAAATGTATTTATTATTTTTATATATAAATGCAAAAGTGGAGTCTCTTTCTTTGGATCCCAAAAAGTAATATACCTTTGCGAGTGTAACACTTATCCAAGGCAAAGAAGGAAATTTATTTATTATTTTTTAAATAAAATTTAAAATTATTTAATTTGTAATATGACAAGTAAAATTTAATTTAAGCTTGCTTGATAATTAATTGAAATTTGCAAACAAGCTTGAAGCATAACCTTATGACACATGGATTTGGAAAGAGTTATTGACAAGGAGGTATATTTGTAATAAAGTGAAAGATATCCAAATTTTGGGGAAAAATAATTGTTGGTTAATGTCTCTTCAAGAAAGCATCTGTCTTGACACAAAGAGAACACCAAACTTTTTTTACTGGGTCCAAAAATGGTGCAAGGTTAATGGAAGTGGAGAGGACCTAAACAAAGTTGGGAACCAATTGAACATGGTAGGTATTAAGGATCTTCTGGGTAAACCTATTTCTATTTTTAGGGGGAAAGACTGGATTGTTCGGATTGATGACCTTGGGGGCAAACTCTCTGTTAAAGAAGCTCATTTTCTTTCTTTGGAAATATCAACATAATAAGAGAGATATGTAAACATACATTAATGGATCATTGTTCACTAGAAGCCTACATTATCTTTTAAACTCATTCTATTTTTTTTGGAAAATTTGCAATGATTGCCTCCTTAGAAAGGTTGAACTTGTTAAGAGAAACTTCGTGTGAGATGGTGTTTGTCCTATGTGCATCGGTAAGCTTGAAACATATGTGGTGAAGGATATGTATTTATTATTCAAAGAAGTAAATTCAAAAATACAAATATTATTTTATGTTCTCCTTAAAGAAGTTGAACTTGTTAAGAAAAACATTGTCCGAGATGGATTTTCTTCTTTATGCAAAGGTAAGCTTGGAACGTATGCGTTGAAGGATACGTATTTATTATTTGTAGAATAAATCCTAGAATGGAATCTGTATCTTAGGATCATAAAAAGTGACTGAGGAATACCTTTAGGTGTGCACCATTGATATAAAGTAAAGAAAGAAATATATTTATTATTTGTCGAAGGCTCAAAGTCATTTCAAAAGATATAGGAAAGGGTTTTGAAATCTTAGTATGCAACACCATCCTAACGTAAATGATAAAATACCTTTCGATCAAAGGCCATAATAGAAGCAAATAGATAAATCGAATGAACTCTCATTTTCCCCAAGGGAAAACAACATTTGACTAAAGGTCATTGTTGGGGTTGATGTTTTCACCAGATTGGAACATCATCCCATTGCCTCCTACATGAGTTTGTGGGTTGTTGTTGTTATTGCTCATCAATTCCATGATCCATTGATGCCTCTGCATTGGATCCATTTTGTTCACATATGCTTGCACAATATCCTTTGTACCTGTCCTCGGCATGCTTCGACATTACCATCTTCATCAGTGGCAGTGCAACCAGGGATGAGGACGATCATGATGACACTCCTTAAGGATTAAGGGGTGTCTTAAAAAGTGTATCAATCCTCTTGTCAATATCACTCATTTTTTTACCGAGCAACAAGTTGATTTCACTCAAGGCCTTAAAGTTCAAACCATGGACCACCCATTTGCTGCTAATCGTATTGAACATGACCTGGGTCATCTCTTTTTCCCAGTTTTCCTTGCAATGCTTCTTTAGCTGCTCAGCTGCTTTAATGGTTTTTTGGGAGAGGAAACTCTATTGGTTCAACATATTCTTGCTTTTCTCCATCTCAGGGATCGTCTCAAGCTTGGAAAGCACCTGTTGGACTCCCATGGGGGAAGGCCAAACCTCAAGTTCGGACTCATAAGGACTGTACATTATAGAACAAGCGTCGATATCACAAAGGGTACTCAACTCACTCAGTTTTTTCATCAAACTCTTTGTTCTTTTCTTGTAGGTGGCTTTCCTTGCTAAATCATCGGTGATATAAGCAAGCTTAACCTTCTTCCTCGTCATGGCTCTCAAAGCAAAAGGGGATATTGGAATGGCTTTTTCTTTTTCTTTTTCTAATGTATTTCTTTCCCAAACAGAAATTGGATGCTTTATATAGAGGTGAAGGGAGTGAAAATGTTCTCAAATTAAATGAAAATAATAACCAATAATTTTAGTATATAGAAGATATCATTGTAATGCATTACAAAGAATTCAATTGGATGGGTTAGGTTTTAATTTTTTTTATTTTTTCCATGATTAATGTTTCATGTAGATGTATATTTTGCTTAGTCATAAAGTGACGTCATAAGTATTACAACAAAAATTATTACGTATTTATACGAATCTTATAATATCAAATAAATCGGTTAGTTATAAAACAAAAAAAAAACGACTTTCATCATGTATTTATACAAATAACATTAAATATGAGACTTATAATAGTGCTAGTCCTTGTACGAACAAAATATGAGACTTAGTCTGTGTACTTATAGTAAAAAATTAAGTCCTCCAACTTTTTATTTAAAAATATCAGTTCAATAATTAAAATCATAACTATTTTCCATCAAAATTTATCAATTTGACAATTTGATTAAGCTGTCATCATTTGAAATGTTATATGATTGACGAAAAATAGTCATGCTAAGTTAATAAATTTCAATCAAAACTACCAACCATGATAATGATGGGACTAAGATTTTTAAATTGAAAAGGTAAAATGATTGAATTTTTAGCTTTTAAAGTATGAGGGCTAAATCTTAAATTATAGAAGTACAGGGACTAATAGCATATTTTATCCATATTATAAAAAAATCATAAATATTTTGTATATTAATCTATAAATGGTAATGCCCGATAAAAATAACACATACATAGATATATAAAAGGCAAGTGTTCAAACATACCATACATGTATGTACACCATGTCAATTTTTAGTTATTAATGGTAATAAAGTATATAAAAACAAAAAAAACTTAATTTTTGAAAAAATAATAGTTATTTTGGAAAATTAAAAAAGGCAAAAAAATAACATTATAATACTTAAATGGCATGTATCAGCTATATAATTACCATGTTAGAGTATTTGGTATTTAAGTGTGTAAATTGTTAACTAAAAATTGTAATAATGTGCTATATATTTTTTTCTTATAAATTTGGTAAATATTTTAATGTTATGACAAAACTAATAGAGAGATGATAAGTACGCCACCTAGACTAAGTATGACAACTTTTTTTGCTATCTGAATAGCCAAATTGTGTAAAGGGTGAGCTAACCGTTGGCTGAAAAGAGTTGTTGCAATAATTTATCTTCTGCTAATGTTGCACCACGAAGAAGATCAGATCGCCAATTGCATACAATCCCTAACGCTAACATTCGTCAACTTGGAATAGTTCAATTATCAAGATGGAAGCATTCGGTTGATCTACATATCCATGTTGACATGGTATATGTTGGTCGAATTGTTTATTATAAGCTTCCACTATATTTGCGGCTAAGTGGAAACACGAAAATATATACACTTTTTCATGCCCATTTTAACTCAAATTCATGCAGTTTCGGTAAAATTAGTGTCGAAAAATATATAATAATTATAAAATAATTAAATTATACTTAAATTATTAACATGTTGAATTTTACTTAATTTTATAGTAAATTTTGATTAATTTTTATCATTTTCGATAGATTCGCACAAAGGGAGAAAAACGGCTCGGTAGACACTACTAGAAGCGCAAAACTGGGAAGCAATTTTAAAGCTTCAACGCGAATTAAATTTTCAGCATAAGACGGTCCAAATTATGTGTATTAATTCATAATATAACTAATTTTAATTTTAATCCAATTTAATTTAGGTTAAATAAATTATTATTAATTAATTATAAAAGGGGCCTAGTTGAGCTGAACCGAGAAAACCGAACCAACCGAGCACTGGGCAGCCCAAAACCGTCCCACATGCTGACCCAATCAGCTTTCTTGACTGATTATTTGACTTGCAAAATGGCCCTTGAAGACTTCTTCAAATTGCATTCAAACCCCTCCACTATTTGTGCCTTTCTAAATTTGCCCCTACCTTAAAATAGCAAGTTTGAAACCTTCAAACTTGCCACGTGTGTGGCCGGCCATGGGGGGACTCAATGGCTGCTTATTTCTGCTAATTTTGGAAGCCATCTCAACCTATAAATACCCCCATTGGCTGCTCACTTCAAACACATCTCAACTCTTCTCATCTCTTCACTTCTCTCTCATTTTTTTCTCTTCATTTTCCTTCCATTGTTCTTAATTCCCTTGCCAATTTTACCTCTTGAGAAAGAGTCATTCATCCACCATTTGGAGTAGTATTCAAGTGTTCGTAGAAGCCTCGGTTCAACAAGAACAAGCGGAGAAGGAGGAGCGGATCAAATTAGTCAAGCCTCGGAGAAACACCAGATTTGATTCTTGTTCTCTATCCTTTTAATTTTTTTGTTGTTATGATGAAAATGTCTATGAATATTTGTGATGTTGATATGTTTAATTTAATTAATATGGCTTAAATTTAATTCGTGTTAGGTTGATTGCATTTCATCTACTTAATTTATTAAAATTGTGTTTGTGTTGTTATAGGCTTCGGTAAGATGTTTGATTAAGTAAAACCATGACTAAGTTATTCTTGCATTACAATTGTAAGGTAAATAATGAATTAATTATTTAAATGGATTGAAATTGTATTTAATTGACACAATACTTAATCAGTGCATGTTTAATCATCTAAGGTAGCTGAGGGTTAAATTAGCAATGGTATCTAACGATACATTAGCCTTGCATAACTTGCAAGATTATTGTGATTAAACTGTTTCAAGGTAGAAATACATTGTTACCTCATGTAATCTTTTGTGCTTTGTTTGAATTGGAATAGAGATATGTGCAATAGATTATTTTAATTTCAAAAGTATGTATGTACATGAACACATTTGCTTACTAAAATTGGTTGAATTGACATAGAGATATAGTTAAGAGATAAATGGATTTTGGTAGGTAAGTATGTTCATAAGTTAGCAAATTACCGAGTTGCTGTGAATTTATTCGTAACAACATGAACATGAGTTTAATAACTCTAAGTTAAGAAATGTAACTAATCTAGCACAATTATGTCATCTTGATTAAAATAATTTTTTGAAATCGTGCATTGGAACTTTTATTTTATTTTTATTTATTTTACTTAGTTAAAAATCTTAGTTTTTAATCACTTCCTCAAATCAAAATGTTTTTCTTCACTAAAGTGTTTTAAACTTGCATTCATAAATAATTCTTTTCACAGTCCCTGTAGGTACGATAACTCGACATTTACTTGTCACTTTATTACTTGTTGCGATTGTGTACACTTGCACATTTCCGTCGTTCCAAGTTTTTGGTGCCGTTGCAGGGGACTATTTTAAAAAGTCATTATTTGTGAATTTGTTAATTTTGCATTTCTGTTTATTTTTTTGTTCAGTTTTAAGTTAATTAATTTTTCTGTGTTTATTTCAGGTGGTTTTGAGTACTGACCGAATTATCAATTTACTCCCCGTAGACCCTGAGATAGAAAGAACTTTTCGACAGCAAAGAAGACGAGCAAGTCAAAAAAGGACCGAAGAGATGAACTTCAAAAATTTGAATCAAGGAAACAGAGTAAACCCTGCTTAAAATCCTATCCTTATTGCTGATGATAGGGATAGAGGTCTAAGACAGTCTGTGCCAGTATTTCATGATCTTAATCCGGGTATTAGGCAACCCGAAATCGAGGCACAACAATTCGAGTTGAAGCCAGTCATGTTCCAGATGCTTCAGACAGTGGGTCAATTCAATGGAATGCCTACCAAAGATCCTCATCTTCACTTAAGACTGTTTATGGAGGTGAACAATTCTTTTAAGTTAGTCGGAGTACCCAAAGATGCACTACGATTGAAGTTGTTCCCATATTCACTAAAGGACAGAGCTCGAGCCTGGTTGAACTCATTGCCACCAAATTCAATTTCCACATGGCAAGAGTTAGCAGAAAGATTCCTTATAAAGTATTTCCTGCCAAGCCAAAATGCTAAGTTGAGGAACGAGATCACTATTTTTCAAAAAATGGATGATGAGTCCTTGTATGAGGCATGGGAAAGGTACAAAGAATTATTACGGAAGTGCCATCATCATAGAATCCCACATTGCATCCAACTTGAGACATTTTATAATGGTCTCAATGCTCACACGAGGATGGAAGTGGATGTTTCTACTAACGGTGCTCTCCTTTCTAAGTCTTATAATAAGGCTTATGAAATCATTGAGAGAATTGCCAGTAACAATTATCAATGGCCAACCAATCGAGTAGCATCAGGAAGATGAGTCGCTGGAGTACATGAAGTGGACGCTCTCACTTCACTCGCATCTTAGATATTTTCAATGTCCTCAATGCTTTAAAATTTTACCACTAATGGGTTTAATAGTTTTGCAGCATAGCCACCGAACCCAGAATTCGTGTATTACATGGGTAACCAGAACCAAAATCGAGGAAGGCAAGGACTACAATTCAATTCCTATAACCTATCATGGCAAAACCACCCTAATTTCTCCTGGAGTAACCAAGGGGTTGGACCCAATAACACATATGCCCAACCTAGACCGACCCAGCCGCCTATCTTTACCCAACAAGTTCTGAAACAATCTCAAACTGAACCATTCAATGGCTTAGAAAATTTGTTGAAGGCATACATAGTCAAGAATGATGCCTTAATCCAAAGCCAAGCAGCTACATTGAAAAACTTGGAAAACCAAATGGGCCAACTTACAACTAAACTCAGAAACCGACCACAAGGTGCTTTACCTAGTTATACGGAGAATTCAAGGAATCTTGGGAAGGAGCATTATAAAGCGTTGACATTGATAAGCGAAAAGACATTAGAGCCCAACACCGTCGAAGTTGAAAGGGAGCTAGTCGATGCTCAAGACTCAGAAGAAGTTCAACCGAGTGTTGAAATTTCATTTTCATAGGAACCAGAGTTTGCAAAATCTAATAAGGTAACTTCTAAACCAGCTAATTCTGATAAATTAACAGCTTCGATAGAAGCAGAATTGCCATAAAAGATGAATCAACCAGTTCCAGAAAAGAAGCCTCCACTACCCTATCCTCAAAGACTTCAGAAGCAGAAGCATGAAGTTTAATTTAAGAAGTTCATATCAACATCCCGTTGGATGAAACACTTGAAAAAATGCCATACTACATCAAATTCATAAAGGATATCCTGTCAAAAAAATGAAGGCTTGGAGAATTTGAGATGGTAGCCTTGGTGATAAAGGAATGTAGTGCATATTTTCAAGACAAACTACCCCCAAAGTTGAAGGATCCTGGGTGTTTTACCATACCTTGCAATATTGGAGCAACATATTGTGGTAAGGCAGTGTGTGATTTGGGTGCGAGTATCAACTTGATGCCCATGTCAATATTTAGGAAGTTGGGGATAGGTGAAGTTAGACCTACTACGGCTACACTTCAATTAAAAGATCGATCCTTCGCACATCTAGAAGGAAAAATCGAGGACGTATTGGTACGTGTAGACAAATTTATTTTTCCTACTGATTTTGTTATTCTAGACTTTGAAGCAGACAAATAAGTGCCAATCATCCTAAGAAGGTTTTTCCTAGCAACTGGAAGGACCCTTATTGATGTGTAGAAGGGCGAGCTTACTGTGCGTTTTCAGGACGATTAGGTAACATTTAATGTTTTTAAGTTTATGCGATTTTCTGACACAATTGATGATTGTTCTGTAGTGTCTGATTTAGAGGAATTAATCATGGAAAGGGAAGTTAACTATGTTGAGGACCCATTGGAACAAATTTTGACATCAGACCCTCCAGGTGATGAAGAGGAAGATGAATACTTAGCTTTTCTAGAAGCTAATCAAAGGGGATTTAATCTGCAATCCTGTTTTGAATCTTTGGAATTAGAGAATAGGGATTATGCCCAACCAAAAGCCTCAATCAAGAAGCCACCTAAATTAGAACTGAAGGTACTTCCCTCACATTTAAAATATATTTATTTAGGTAACGCTTCTACTTTGACTGTGATTATTTCAGCAGAATTAACCGTTTAGTAAGAAAAGAAATTCATCCTAGTATTGAAACAATTCAAGAAGGTTATCGGATGGACCATAGCTGATATTCGCGGTATTAGTCTGTCTATAAGCATGCACAAGATCATCCTGAAATATGACAAAAAAGGGACGATTGATGGAAAACCAAGACTGAACCCCATTAAGAAGGACGTGGTAAAGAAAGAAATCATCAAGTGGTTAGATGTGGGTATAATTTACCCTATCTCTGATAGTTCGTGGGTAAGTCTGGTCTAGTGCGTGCGAAAGAAAGGAGATATTACAGTCATTAGAAACGAGAATGACGAGTTGATACTGACAGTTACGGGATGAAGAATTTGCATCGATTACCAGAAGCTGAACAAGGCGACTAAGAAAATTCACTTTTCTTTGTCATTCTTAGACCAGATGCTGGATAGACTCGCAGGGTGAGACTATTATTATTTTCGCGATGGATACTCGGGGTATAATCAGATTACAATCGCATCAGAAGATCAGCACAACACAACATTCACCTGTCCGTAAGGTACATTTGCATTTACATGCATGTCATTTGGTTTATGTATTGCACCTACTACATTTCAAATATGTATGATGTCTATTTTTACTGATATGGTTGAGAAATAATTGGAAGTCTTTATGGATGATTTTTCAGTATTCGGAGATACATATGATGATTGCCTAGCCAATCTAGGCAAGGTACTAAGGCGATGCGAAGAAACAAACCTTGTACGCAACTGGGAAAAGTGTTATTTCATGGTACAAGAAGGTATTTTTATAGGGCATCGGATAACGAGACATGCAATTGAGGTAGATAAAACAAAGGTAGACGTTATTGAGAAACTCCTACCTTTAAAATTTGTAAAGAGTGTTAGGAGCTTTTTGGGCGACGTTGGTTTCTATTGAAGATTTATCAAAGCCTTCTCCAAAATTGCTAAACCCTTAGGCAAATTATTGGACAAGGACATGACGTTCAAATTTGATGAGGAGTGCTTAAGAGCTTTCAAAGATTTGAAGAGTTAGTTAGTTTCAGCACCCACAATCGTCACACCAGACTGGGATTTGCCATTTGAATTGATGTGTGACTCAAGTAACTTCGCGATAGGAGCTGTCATGGGCCAATGAAGGAACAAAATTTTTCATCCCATCTACTGCGGAAGTCGGACTCTAACAGGAGCTCAACTGAATTATATGGTAATAGAGAAGGAGTTACTTACTATTATGTTTTCTTTTGACAAGTTTTGATCCTATCTTCTAAGTACCAAAGTGACTATCTATACGAACCACTCGGCAATTAAGTATTTACTTGCCAAGAAAGACGCTAAGCCGAGATTGATTCGATGGGTACTTCTACTTTAAGAGTTCGATGTAGAAATTCAAGATCAAAAGGGAGTAGAAAACCAAGTAGAAAACCATTTGTCCAGATTGGAGTTGTAAGAAGGGAATTCTTCACTTATACCCATTCAGGAGACATTTCCAGATGAACACATATTGAAGGTAAATCATGTCTATAATACCCATTGGTTTGCTGATATTACTAACTATTTAGCTTGTGGTTTGATGCCAATTGATAAGACGTATCATCAAAAGAAAAAGTTTCTTCACGATGTGAAGTTCTATTTCTAGGAAGAACCATACTTGTTTAAAAAGTGTACAGATCAAATGATCAGGAGATGCGTGGCAGAAGATGAAGTACATAAGATTTTATATCATTGCCACTCAACTCCGAGTGGGGGACACTTCGGAGGTACATGTACTGCAGCAAAAGTATTACAAGCCGGATTCTTTTGGCCAACACTATTAAAAGACGCATATGCTTACGTAAAAAGTTGTTATCATTGTCAAAGGGTTGGAAACGTCACCAACGAAAATGAGATGCCTTGAACAAACATCATTGAGGTAGAGTTATTTGATGTTTAGGGTATTGACTTTCTCAGTGCTTTCCCTCTATCTTTTGGTCACAAGTACATATTGGTAGCAGTAGACTACGTGTCTAAATGGGTTGAGGCCGAGGTGTATCCGACGAACGATGCTAAGGTTGTGATGAATTTTTTGCAGAAGCATGTGTTCACAAGGTTTGGAACCCCGAGAGTTATCATCAGTGATGAAGGGTACCGTTTTGTAAACAAATGTTTGAAATGGTTACTCGAAAAACATGGAGTGAAACACAACGTTGCCACAGCTTACCATCCATAGATGAATGGGTAAGCTGAACTGGCAAACAAAGAGATCAAAGGCATACTCGAGAAGGTAGTTTGCCCGAACTGACGAGATTGGTCCAAAATATTGGATGATGCTTTATGGGCCTACAAGACATCATACAAGACACCTTTAGGGATGTCACCTTATAGGTTGGTCTTTGGGAAAGGCTGTCATCTGCCCTTGGAGTTAGAGCACAAAGCATACTGGGCTCTCCAACAACTCAACTTGGATCTTAAGCTTGCTAAAGAGAAACAGATGCTCCAACTCAATGAGTTAGAAGAATTCTGAATTTTCTTATACGAGAACGCCAAATTACTCAAGAAAAGACTTAAGAGATAGAATAACGAGCACATTCGAGTTTGAGAATTTGAAGCAGGTTAGCAAGTCTTGTTATTTAATTCCAAATTGATGTTCTTTCCAGGTAAGTTAAAATCACGATGGTCCGGTCCTTTTATGAGTCACCAAGTTTATCCATACGGAGTTGTTGAACTTCAAAGTAAGAGAGGTAATTTTCGAGTCAATGCTCAGCGCTTAAAACATTAAAGGGGGATAAAATTGAATGGGATCAAATCTCGTTCGTTTTATCAGATATTTAATTTTTCTTGTTTTTTTCAATAAATGATTTAGGGTATACTTTCGGGATTAGTATGTTTAAATAAATTCTGTCTAGGAGATTGGAACTTAAGCCGGACTGCTTGTGACCCTTCCAATCTTTCTTGGGAATTGATTTTAACATAATCTTCCGAGAAATTATTCCCTAAATGGTAAAAAAAATTTAGTTTTTCAAATAAAAAGGGTCAATTTTGATCCAAGTTTTAAATTGCAACTCAATTTCAAATTTTCCTTAAGTCTAGGTACTTAATTGAATTATTTTCAAATTTTGGTTGCTCTTTTTGTAAATATTAAAAATTAGATGTCTCTTTTTGTAAATATTTTTAAAAGGCATCTAGAATAAACATTTTTAATTTAATAAATAAGATGATAATTATTAATATATAATTATATCCATTATAATATATATTAATTTAAATTTGATCATATTTTATTTAATAAGTTTTTATTTTAATAAATTAATAGCAAATAATATTTTAATATACATTATAGTAATTGATAATTGTTGTTAACTCTACGTAGAATTAGAACTTAGAATATTTTAATTATTAATTTTTTCTAAGAATTCTAATTAAACTCCCACTCCATTCACTATAAATTTCACCCACCTTTTCTATTTTTTTTCACTCATCCCTCAGTTATTCCTAACATCCACAACACACCAAGCCACAAATCACCTAGTGCCGAACTCTCTAGCCACAACATCGCCCAGCTCCACTCAGCACCCTCACCCATTCGGCCAGCAGCCTATGCACACACCTAGTAGCCCCCACGCACAATGTGTGCGCCAGTAGTCGCTCCTTGTCGCTGCACCTGTCGCCTGTCCAGCGCCAGCAGCTAGCAAGGCCTGCTTGACGCACCTGCTTGCTGCCCACTTCCCCACACTCGCACGACACATGCATGCCCTGCGGCTCCTTAACGTGCCGCTGCCACCTTGCTACTTACACCACACCATCAAGACACCCTACAACCATCCCTAAACCAACCTCTTTTGCTTTAGATTTATTTTCTTTGAGTTCTTAACTTTTATAAAAAGGTGGTAAGACAAATTTTTCTCCTAAAATTTCAATTTTATTTAATTTTTCAAATTATTGAATTATTAATATTTTATACTAATTAAATTTTTGAGAAAATATTTGTTCTATCTTATGATCAGGTTAATCATGCCTCACAAAAGAAGTCGTGCCTCTGCCCAAATTGACGAATCACAAAACAAATTCCACTGTGAAGAAGCTAAAGCGAGATACGAAAGCATTTTCAAGAATCAATAGATGCACCTAGAAAAAGGCTTTACGTTGAAAGAAAGCAACTATATTGATTTCATGGCACGTATTTGATAAGTTGTTGAAGCTTTAAATTGGGAGTTGTTCTGTGAGAAAAAACCTAGTGTGGATGTGGAGTTAGTTCGTGAACTTTATGCAAATTTAATCTCAAGCGAATTGACGAAAGTTTCTATTCGTAGAATCAAGGTACCAATAACCTCAAACGCTATTAATGAATTCTTTAAATTACCTGATTTCGAAAACAACAAATATTCTTCCTTGATGAGCAATATTGAGTCTGAAAATCTACAATAAATTCTCGATGAACTTACAATTCCAGGTTCTAAGTGGATTGTGTCAAAGCAAGGAATTCACACTTGTTGCAGAGAATATTTGACACCACTAGCGAAGGTATGGTTCTATTTCATTGGATTCAACATTATGCCTATTTCACATGGGATTACAATTTCATTAGAGTGAATGGTCTTATTATACTCGATTTTAACTGGAAAGCCCATTGATGTAGGAAAAATCATCTTGATAGAAATGCGGAATTGTGCCACTAGACGTTCTGGCCCAGCTTACTTTCCCTTTACGATAACAATTTTGTGCTTGAAAACTAAAATTCTTGCAAACATAAAGAAGACAAGTTATAGCCAGGGCACAATCACAGATTGGGAACTCTATCGAATAGCTGGAGACTCTGTTCTACAGTAACGAGTTGAAGAGAGAGAGGATCCCGAATAAGAAGAAGAAGATCCCACAGAGATTGAACCAATACAATCAGCTGAAATCCTTAATAAGGCAGAACCAATAGAACTAGTAACCGAACCTGACATCGCAACTTCAATGTTCAGGACTTAATCACCTCGCCCAGATCTTCGAGATAAGCTGTCAACGTTGATGGACATCACGCGACACATGCAGTGGCAGCAACACGCTTACTAGAGATATTCAAAAATACGGGATGACTCAATGAGAAGCGATCTTACGAAAATATACAATGACTCATTTATTTTTGTGCCCGAGTTTCCAGATTTCATATTTGAACCATTGAGTCCACTATCGAAGAGGGAGCGAAGCGATTCATGCAAAAACAAAGACGATGGAGAAAAAGATGAGTCGAATTCAGAGGGATCTGCAAATAAATAAAAATGGGGGATCTTGACCTTATTTTATTTTCGCTTTTAGGTTATTTAATAGGATTAGGTTTTATTAGGAATTTTTATTTTCGCATAATAAAACAAGAGGTGGAAATTATTAATAAAAATGAACAAGTTGCAAAAGTATAAAGTGTGGTAATAGATATATGCATGTCTAGGATTGGATCTAGAGAGAGCTTGGTACTTAAGCTGTAACAACCCAATTTTTAGTGGTATCGAAAACAGTGATTTTGGAACACTAAATCCGACAAGTAAGCTTGAAAATTTAATAAATTAATAATTATGGGTCAAGTGTGAATTTAGAAGAATTTTTGAATTAGTGAATTATGTGATTTAGTGAATTTTGTGATTTAAAAAGAATTTAATTGGTAAATTGGGTCTAAAATGAGGTATCGAGACCTCGAATTCATAAGTTGAGCCATAAATATTTTTATAAATATTTATGGAGTGTCATTGAGTTAGTATAAAAGTTTCGTTAGAAAATTTTAACGTTTGGATAGTCAATCAATTAAAAAAAATACTAAATTGAAAATAGTGCAAAATTTGTTAAATTGTGATTAAGTAGTTTAAGTGACTAGTAAGGAGGGATTTAAAAGGCAATTAGGCCTAAAGTATATGGGCTGGACGGTTTGGGTAAGAAAATCAGCAAGAAAATAAGGAGAAATAAGGGCAAAATTGGAAATTTTACAAATTAAACATATAAAATAAAGACAAAATTGAAAAATCTAGAGATATCATCATTTTTCTTCAACCAAAATGCCATAGGAGAGAGTTTTCAAGCTGGTTTTTCATATTTTTCATCATGTAAGTTCAATTCTTGCTTTTTCTTTGTAATTTTTCATGTTTTGTGACTTTTACAATTAAATCCAACTATTGAATTCATTTGTTTTTGATTCTATGAATGATTTTGAAAGTTACCATGAGTGAATACTGGAATTTTACGATGAATTATCATAGATTTGAAGATTTAATTTTATTATATTATGATTTTATTAAGTGATTTTAGTAGAAAATGATTTTTAGGACTTAATTGTGAAAAATCTAGGAATTGGGGTTTTGTACTGAACTTCTGAATATCAAAGGCTGTATAATAGCCTAAAATTATTAGATAAAGTGTTATTTGAGGAAAAAAATTAGTTCAATTAAATTTTTAATTGAGTAGGGACTAGATTGTAAAAATTGTAAGTTTTGGGGTAAAAGTGTAATTTTAAAAATCAAGGGCATAAATTGTGAAGTGAATTAGTATTGAGTTAGATGCTAATGAATGCAAAAATTTATATTATAGAATGGGAATCTGGAGATAAATGCGGAAAAGAGAAAGTATCAAAATAGTCTCTGAACTTTTACAGATCCTACAAATTGGCCCAGGTAAGTTCATACGGCTGAATTTTTATGATTAATTGTTAATGTGAGATTGATATATTGTATCAATTCGTATATTGTTGTTGAATTATGATTATGGTAAAAATGGAAAAAAATGAGATTGTTAGTTTAAATTAAGGGATACGTAGGATTGAGTACATACGTTCTGTAATCAATGATGAATTGACGAATAAGCCCATGGTGAATCCATGGAAAATTGTGAAAAGTAGGTATGGTGTTTCAGTGAAGAAAGCCATACTGAGTTGTGAAAAGTGGGTATGGTGTTTCAGTGAAGAAAACCATACTGAGTTGTGAAAAGTATGTATGGTATTTCAGTGAAGGAAACTATACTGAGTTATAGCATTGTAAAATATTCAAGCAAATCGTGGCACCGGGCAAACGATGTA
Organism: Gossypium hirsutum; assembly: GCF_007990345.1. Lineage (NCBI taxonomy): Eukaryota > Viridiplantae > Streptophyta > Magnoliopsida > Malvales > Malvaceae > Gossypium > Gossypium hirsutum. The sequence goes on from NC_053444.1 coordinate 63,347,960, forward strand.
CTCAAATCCGTAAGACGATCCTTAATTTGACAAGTATTTGTAAGTGCAATTGAAGCCAAATGTTGGAATATAAGTTGATATTTGATATTGAGCTCAATTGAGTAAATTCATTGTTTGAGATTGTGGTTGGCAGGAAATATTGTATTATACTTTGAAATTTCATGAATGCTATGGTATGTTATGAATGTTATTAAACTGAGATAATTGTGAAAATATAAATGTTTGAATAAAATTTCTAATTTAGTGGAACATTGGATTGAGTACTTTCGTTCAGTCACTCATACGCATTGACGGAAAAGACCATGGTTGGACCATGACAATATGTGATATGTGATTTCCGTATAAGACCATATCCGGGATATGACATTGGTGTGATATATGCTTCCATGTAAGACCATGGCTGGGCTATGGCTTCTTTGTGTATTATGTGATTATGTGCAAGACCATAGTTATACTATGACATTTTAAAAAAACGAAGTACTCAATTCCGTAACCGTTTCCTAAATTGATTAAGAAAAGGAAGAATTAGTGAAATTATATATTTTATAATTGTTATAAGATGTTCGGTAAGAATTAGTTTTATGCCTTTGAACTTACTAAGCTTACATAAGCTTACTCCTGTGTGATTAATGTTCTTTGTAAATTGATGTGAAATCGGTGGAGCGGATCAACGCATCAGAGCACACTATCCAGATTACTTCAATAAATTTTATTGTGCATCTTAAAGTTTATATGGCATGTATAGGGTTTAACTGAAAGAAAGTGAAGGTGGTATAAACTTAGTTATCAACATTTTCCACTAAAACAGTTTTTGGACAGCAGCATTGACATGATTTTGAAAAATCACCAAAAATGGTGGAAGATATGAAATTAAAGCTGAATGAGTCTATTTTCACATGAAAGAAATATAGTAAGCAAAAGAGTTGTATATTTTTAGATATTTGAATTTTAGTGAGACATGGTCAGAATAGTTTTTGAAATCCCCTATTCTAAATTTAGAAAATAATTAAAAATTGTACAAAATAATTTGAAGTTATAATTTATATTTCTATATTCCTTAGTGAGTCTATTTTCAACAGAAACAAACAAGAATGTTATCCGAATTCTATACAATGAGATAATTAATTTTTAGTGAAGAGGGTCAGATCTATCGAATAATGAAATATGGGAGACTTTAAAGAATAAACTGTACTAATTGGCTGCACCAAAAATTTTGAAAATTTTATGGTAAGAAGATATATGAGTCTAGTTTCAGAGAAAATTTATGGATCTAAATTTTGAGTTTTTTAACTTGAGTTATAATCAAATTAGTGACTATGGCGCAGGTGGACAGTTTTATTATAAATAGTTAAATGAATTGTTTTGATTTGTTTTAGTATTCGAAAAATTATTAATGTTCCCGGTTTGGACCCGAACTGTTTCTGTTGCATGATTTAGGGTCTCAAGATTCCTTTTTAGGGACATATTGAATGAATGTGAGTGAATTAATTTTAAAAGAAAATTTTTATGCTCCGGACTAGTAAGTTAAGTTAGGTAATGCCTCGTGCTCGACTCCGACAACGGCCTCGGGTAAGGGGTGTTACATAAGCAGTCAAATTGACTCACCTCCTCTTTTCTAGAATCATACCTGGTGTATATGTATCTATTCACTTTTAACAATGAGGACATTGTTCATCTTAAGTAGGGGTACCAAAAAATTGAAATTATTTCCTCTCAGAATAAGTTTTTCTTTTAATTATGATTAGGATATAGTTTGTTCAAAAATTTGAAAATTTGTTCAGTATGCTAAACTTTAGTATAAATAAAGTTTTATTATTTCAATAATTGTTATGTTAGTTGAATTATGATATAAATGTATTTTTAATAAAGCATGCAAATCATACCATAAAATTTTTAGTTCCTTAGGAAAGTTAGGCATGCATGAAAGTTTAAGTCTCTAGAATTGACTTAGTAGTTTCTTGAGGCAAAATCCTAGAAAGCATGGAAAGTTGAAAATGATTTAGGAAACTTTTGTTTGGACCATTTCAGCCTTTGAAGCCAACCATGATGAACTTTTATCCCTTGAAACCCAACTTTGAGACTATATGGCCTAATTTTATTTGAACCCTTGCAATATTTAGCCATTGCTTTTCTCTTAATTATCTTTAAATGTTCTCAAATACTAGACTCAGTATTATTTAGAACATTCTTTGAAAATAAGTATGGGGGAGTTGAAAAGAAGTATCAAATGCTCAAAAAAATGTAGTACATACAGTAAAACGCTCATGAAAAAAAAGGAAAGCATATGTACTTGAAAGAAAATAGATGTACAAAGGAGCATGTGAAAGCAAAGTAAGTTTGTGTATTGAATGTAATTGTTCCGAAGGTCCAATTAAAGCTGAGTCTAGGGTTTTTAGCCTAAATTTATCTATCTTTTACCTACCCCTAGCCTAGCCACATTACAACCTTTTTAAAGACCTATTGATTCAAGTTTCTATACTACCTACATTAGGGGAGAGAAATTGCTATGTTCAACATATGAAGGCATAAGTTAAACTTAATGATTGCAACTTAATCTTGAATAAGGGAATAAAATCAAATTGGTAGGAATTTAGCATGTCTTTATTGAGAAAGAATTTAGTCTATTTTTGCTATCATAAGAATAATTGAGATTAATTTGAATAATATGTATACATACGTAGCATAAATATCAAATTTCTTGTTTTTGAGCATAAGTCTACTAAAATCATAATTTTGGGAAGAATGTTGTTCTGATGGAATTTTTCAAAGGTATTTTTGAGAAATTCTTTTCAAATTTGTGCAGTACTCAGGACGAGCAATGAATTAAGTTTTGGGGTGTGGAAACACGAAAATATGCACACTTTTTCATGCCCTTTTTAACTCAAATTCATGCAGTTTCGGTAAAAATCGTGTCAAAAATATATAATTATTATAAAATAATTAAATTGTACTTAAATTATTAACATGTTGAATTTTACTTAATTTTATAATAAATTTTGATTCATTTTTATCATTTTCGATAGATTCGCACAAAGGGAGAAAAATGGCTCGGTAGACATTGCTAGAAGCGCAAAACCGGGAAGCAATTTTGAAGCATCAAGGAAAATTAATTTTTCAGCATAAGACGGTCCAAATTATGTGTATTAATTCATAATATAACTAATTTTAATTTTAATCCAATTTAATTTGGGTTAAATAAATTATTATTAATTAATTATAAAAAGGGGCTCAGTTGAGCTGAACTGAGAAAACTGAACCAACCGAGCACTGGGCAGCCCAAAACCGTCTCACATGCTGACCCAATCAGCCTGCTTGGCTGATTATTTGACTTGCAAAATGGCCCTTGAAGACTTCTTCAAATTGCATTCAAACCCTTCCACTATTTGTACCTTTCTAGATTTGCCCCTACGTTAAAATAGCAAGTTTGAAACCTTCAGGCTTGCCACATATGTGGCCAGCCATGGGGGGACTCTATGGCTGCTGATTTTTGCTAATTTTGGAAGTCATATCAACCTATAAATACCCCCTTGGCTACTCACATCAAACACATCTCAACTCTTCTCATCTCTTCACTTCTCTATCATTTTTCTCTCTTCATTTCCCTTCCATTGTTCTTCATTCCCTTGTCGATTTCACCTCTTAAAAAAGAGTCATTCATTCACTATTTGGAGCAGAATTCAAGTGTTCGTAGAAGCCTAGGTTGAACAAGACCAAGCGGAGAAGGAGAAGCTGAGCAATCTAGTCAAGCCTTGGAGAAACACCGGATTTGATTCTTGTTCCCTATCCTTTTAATTTTGTTGTTGTTATGATGAACATGTCTATGAATATTTGTGATGTTGATATGTTTAATTTAATTAATATGACTTAAATTTAATCCATGTTAGGTTGATTGCATTTCGTCTACTTAATTTATTAAAATTGTGTTTGTGTTGTTATAGGCTTCGGTAAGATGTTTGATTAAGTAAAACCATGACTAAGTTATTCTTGCATTACAATTGTAAGGTAACTAATGAATTAATTATTTAAATGGATTGAAATTGTAATTAATTGACACGATACTTAATTAGTGCATGTTTAATCATTTAAGGTAGCTGAGGGTTAAATTAGCAACGGTATCTAATGATACATTACCCTTGCATAACTTGCAAGATTATTATGATTAAACTGTTTCAAGGTAGAAATACATTGTTACCTCACGTAATCTTTTATGTGCTTATGAGATTGAATTAAATGTTTGAATTTGCATAGAGATATGTACAAGATATTATTTTAATTTCATAAGTATGTATGTGCATTAACACATTTGCTTGTTAAAATTTGTTTAATCGGTTGAATTGACATAGAAATATAGTTAAGAGATAAATGGAATTTTGGTAGGTAAGTATGTTCATAAGTTAGCAAATTACCGAGTTGCCGTGAATTTATTCGTAACAACATGAACATGAGTTTAATAACTCTAAGTTAAGAAATATAATTAATCTAGCAAAATTATATCATCTTGATTAAAATCATCTTTTGAAATCGTGCATTGGAACTTTTATTTTATTTTTATTTATTTTACTTAGTTAAAAATCTTAGTTTTTAATCACTTCCTCAAATTAAAATATTTTTCTTCACCAAAGTGTTTTAAACTTGCATTCATAAATAATTCTTTCACAGTCCCGTGGGTATGATAACTCGACATTTACTTGTCACTTTATTACTTGTTGCGATTGTGTACACTTGCACATTTCCGTCTTTCCACTAAGCAATCAATCCAAAAAACCTGAGCTAGAGTTGTAATTGAGTGAAGCCAAGCTTGAATATTGTCAAGCTCGAGCTTGAGCTCAACTTGAAATTTCGAGCTCGATACTCGACTCGAGCTTAATCGAGCATATATTTTTAAGCTCGAGCTTCGCTCTAGATATAATTGAGCTTGAGCTTGAGCTTGAGTTTGATTAAACTCCTTTACCAATTTTTCTGCTCAAGCTCAAGCTCAGCCCAATGATTAAGGTTAGGTATAACAATATATATTAAGGCTAATTTCATAATTTAATTATGTAAAAATATGAAAAGCTTGATAAGGCTCGCGAGCCATCCGAGTCAAGCATTACTAAACTCAAATTTGGCTCGATTAATAGCTCAAGTTGCTTGAGCTCGAGCTCGACTTGATAATTAACAAATCGAGTTCATTTTTTTAGTTAAAATAGAAATGCTTGCGAAGACCACTGTCTCTTTTACACCCCCAAATCAAGAAGAGGTACAAGTGCAAAACAATTGATCCAAAAATTTAGTATGTAATTTGCAAATCAAACAAGTGTCTTTTATTGACATACCTCTCTTCCGAAGCTAAACTTTAATGGAAAAAAGTTAATTTCATAGTTTCCAAAGGAATAAAATTATCTTGAATGGAACGTTAATTCTCCATAAGGATTCCTATAACGCCCCAAAAATTTAACCTTTGCTTGCTAGATTCTATCAATGATTAAGTATATGCTTTAGTGGTTTAGAGTCTTAATTGTGTGTTGAGATCTGAAGTTTGAATTTTTGTGTAATCAATGTGAAAGTATAATTTTTGTGCTATTCTGTAAAATTTGATTATTTTTAAAATGAACTAAATTGTTCCCCCCGGTTCCCTCTTCTTTCTTCTATTTTTTTTTCTCGTCCTTCCTATTAATTTCTCCTTCTCCTCTATTCGTCTTTTTCTTTTATTTCCTTTCATTAATTTTGTTGTTGTTCTGTCGAGGGAGTTGCGTATTTTCTTGTGTTTGACTGAAAGGTTATCAGCATAACTTTTGGTTGTCGAAATTTTTGGCTTTGAAAGTACCCAAACTAAATCTTAAGTTCGAAACAAGTACAGGGACTAATAGCATATTTTATCCATATTTCAAAAAAGCCATAAATATTTTATATATTGATTTGTGAATGGTAATGCCAGATAAAAATAATGGGTATGTATAAGTAAATAATTTTCAAGTGTTCACATGTACAATACATGTATCTACACCATGATAATGTTTAATTATTAATGGTAATTGCTATTTAAAAATTTATTAATGGTAATAAAATATATAAAAAACAAATATTTATTTGTTCAAAACAAAAGGTTGAATAAAATTATTTTGGAAAATTAAAAGGAGGAAAATAATAACATTGTAATACATAAATAGTATGCAGTAGGTATATAATTACCATAAAAGAATGTTTGTTGTTTAATTAATGTTTGTTGTTTAATTAGTGTAAATTGTTAACTAAGAAATGAAATAATGTGCTGTAATTTTTTCTTTTAACTTTGGTAAATATTTTAATGGTATGAAAAAAACATATGATAAGAATGCCAACTAGACTAAGTATAAACGACTTTCATTATTATTTGAATAGCCAAATTGCGTAAAGGGTGAGCCAACCATTAGCTAAAAGGAGATGTCGCAATCGTTTATATTTTCCTAATGTCATACCATCGAGAAGCTCAAATCTCCGATTAAATTCAATACCTAATGCTAACGTTCATCTACTTGACATACTTGCAATTATTGAGACGAAAGCATATGTTGATCCACATATCCATGTTGACGTATTTTGGTTGAATTGTTTATTATAAGCTTCCACTATATTTGTAGCTAAATAATGCTCATGATGAACAACCTGTATAGGATTAGTCTATTCAGCCTTAAAAACTATTATTTCAATGTTTCCATAATTGTCTCTTTATACTCTATAAGTCTTGTACCTTAATTTGTTATTGGATCTAGTTAGAAATATGAGAATAACATAACAACTCTAAATTCAAATAATAAACATAGTTTTTTAATCCTAAAAAGGAAAATGATATAAGTGCTTTAGTTGAAGGGAAAAAACTATGATCTGTAAGCAAAGTTCGACAAACCCAACACCATCCTAACATAAAATGATAAAATACCTTTCAATCAAAGGCCATAATAGAAGCAAATAGATAAATCGAATGAACTTTCACTTTCCTAAAGGGAAAACAACATTTGACGAAAGGCCATTGTTAGAGTTGATGTTGTCACCAAATTGGAACATCATCCCATCGCCTCCCACATGAGTTTGAAGGTTGTTGTTGTTGCTCATCAGTTCCATGATCCATTGTTGCCTCTGTATTTGATCCATTTCGTTCACATCTTCTTGCACAATATATTCCGTACCTATCCTCGGCATCGCTTTGGGTGCTACCATCATCATCGGTGGCACTACAACCAGGGACGAGGACGATGATGATGACACCCATTGAGGATTGAAGGGTGTCCTAGCAAGTGCATCAATCCTCTTGTCAATATCATTCATTTTTTTATCGAGCAACAAGTTGATTTCACTCAAGGCCTCAAAGTTCAAACCATGGATGACCCCTTTGCCACAAATCGTATTGAACATGACCTGGGTCATCTCCTTTTCCCAGTTTTCCTTGCAATGCTTCTTTAGCTGCTCAGATGCTTTGGTGGTCTTTTGGGAGAGGAAACTCTCCTGGTTCAGCATATTCTTACTTTTCTCCATCTCGGGGATTGTCACGAGCTTGGAAAGCACCTGTTGGACTCCCATGGGGGAAGGCCAAACCTCAAGTTGGGACTCATAAGGACTGTACATGATAGAACAAGCGTCGATATCACAAAGGGTACTCAACTCACTTAGTTTTTTCATCAAACCCTTCGTTCTTTTCTTGTAGGTGGCTTTCCTTGCTGAATCATCGGTGATATAAGCAAGCTTAACCTTCTTCCTTGTCATGGCTCTCAAAGCAAAAGTGGATATTGGAATGGCTTTTTCTCTTTCTTATGTATTTCCTTCCCAAACATAAATTGGATGCTTTATATAGAGGTGAAGGGAGTGAAAATGTTCTCAAATTAAATGAAAATAATAGCCAATAATTTTAGTATATAAAAGATATCATTGTAATGCATTACAAAGAATTCAATCGAATGGGTAAAGTTTTAATTTTTTATTTTTTTCCATGATTAAAGTTTCATGGAGATATATATATTTTATTAATCATAAAGTGACGTCATATGTATTACAACAAAAATTATTACTTATTTATACGAATCTTATAATATCGAATAATTTGGTTAGTTATAAAACGATAAAAACGACTTTCATTATGTATTTATACAAATAACGTAATATTAAAGATATGGTGCTAGTCCTTGTACAAAGAAAATCTGAGACTTAGTCTTTGTACTTATAGTAAAAAATTAAGTCCTTCAACTTTTTATTTAAAAATATCAGTCCAATAATTAAAATCGTAAGTATATTCCATCAAAATTTATTAATTTGACAAGATGATTAAGTTGTCCTCATATGAAGTGTTATTTGATTGACGAAAAATAGTCATGTTAAGTTGATAAATTTCAACCGAAACTACCAACCATGATAATGATGAGACTAGGATTTTTAAATTGAAAAAGTAAAATGATTTAGCTTTTAAAGTATGAGGGCTAAACCTTCAATTCTATAGAAGTGCATGGACTAATAACATATTTTATCCATATTTTAAAAAGAATCATAAATATTTTCTATATTAATCTATAAATGGTAATGCCAGATGAAAATAACGCATACATAGGTATATAAAAAGCAAGTGTTCATACATACCATACATGCAATGACGCCATGGCAATTTTTAGTTATTAATGGTAATAAAGTATATAAAAACAAAAAAATATTTATTTATTTTTTCAAAAAAAGTTATTTTGGAAAATTAAAAAAAGGAAAAAAATAACATTATAATACATAAATGGTATGTAGCAGTTATATAATTACCATGTTAGAATGTTTGGTATTTAAGTAGTGTAAATTGTTAACTAAGAATTGTAATAATGTGCTATATATTTTTTCTTATGAATTTGGTAAATATTTTAATGTCATGACAAAAATAACAAAGAGATGATAAGTATGCCACCTAGACTAAGTATAGCAACTTATTTTTCCTATCTGAATAGCTAAATTGTGTAAAGGGTAAGGCAGCCGTTGGCTGAAAATAGATGTCACAATCATTTATCTTCTGCTAATGTTGCACCATGAAGAAGATCAGATCACCAATTAAATACAATCCCTAACACTAGCATTCATCAACTTGGAATAGTGAAATTATCAAGATGGAAACATTAGGTTGATCTACATATCCACATTGACGTAGTATATGTTGGTCGAATTGTTTATTATAAGCTCCCACTATATTTGCAGGTAAGCAATCAATCCAAACAACCCAAGCTAGAGTTGTAATTGAGTGAATCTGAGCTTGAATATTGTCAAGCTCGAGCTTGAGCTCAACTTGAAATTTCGAGCTCGATACTCAACTTGAGCTTAATCGAGCATCTATATTTAAGCTCGAGCTTCACTCTAGATATAATTGAGATTGAGCTCGAGTTTGATTAAACTCATTTACTAATTTTTCTGCTCAAGCTCAAGCTCAAGCTCAGCCAATTGATTAAGTTTAGGTATAACAATATATATTAATGCTAATATCATAATTTAATTATATAAAAATATGAAAAGCTTGATAAGGCTCGCGAGCTGTTTGAGTCTAGCATTACTAAACTCAAATTTGGCTCGATTGATAGCTCAAGTTTCTCGAGCTCGAGCTCAACTTGATAATTACCAAATCGAGTTCATTTTTTTAATCAAAATAGAAATGTTTGCGAAGACCACTGTCTCTTTTACATCTCTAACTCAAGAAAAGGTACAAGTGCGAAACAATTGATCCAAAAATTTAGTATGTTATCTGCAAATCAAACAAGTGTCTTCAATTGACATACCTCTCTTCCAAAGCTCAACTTTAATGGAAAAAAAAGTTAATTTCTTAGTTTCCAAAGGAATAAAATTATCTTGAATGGAAATTTAATTTTCCATAAGGATTTTTGTAACGCCCCAAAAATTTAACCTTTGCTTGCTAGATTCTATCAATGACTAAGTATATGCTTTAGTGGTTTATAGCCTTAATTGTGTGTGGAGATTTGGTGTTCAAGTCCTATTTTTGGAAACATTTTCTATTTTTTGGTCTAAATCTTTATCCTTGAACTTTCGACTTAAGTTTAATTTTGTGTCAAGAATGAGCCTACTAGTTCAATATTTAAGCTTTTTTATACCCTTTGGTATTTTGTTCGAGTCTTTGTGTAATCAATGTGGAAGTATAATTTTTTTGCTAATCCATAAAATTTGATTATTTTTAAATAACTAAATTGTTTTCCCCCCCATTCCCTCTTTTTCCTTTAATTTTTTTCTTTTTCTTCCATCTCTTCACCGTGCTTCCTATCGTTTTCTCCTTCTCCTCTGTTCATCTTTTTGTTTTATTACCTTTCGTTAATTTTGCTATTGTTCTATCAAGGGAGTTGTGTATTTTGTTGTGTTCGACTGAAAGGTTTTTAGTGTAACTTTTTGTTGTCGAAATTCTATTAATTGTTGTTATTGTTTGTTATTTGTCAAATTGGGTTTTTCTGCTCGTTTTGTTCAATTTCTCTTTTTGAGTGTTCAATTAGTTCTATTTTAGGCGAAGATCTTGAGAAGAACAATCCCCAACGTTTTAGGTCCAAGGATTGATGTAGCGTGTGTGGGTAAGTTGTTGAATTTTTCAAGTTGGGTTTTTGTGTCGATGCTTTTCGACGTATCTTTGGTTTTGCATGCTAATTCTAGCGATTCGAATGCGGATAATTATTTAATTGATCACTGGATTGTTGTTTTTAGGTTCTGGATTCATCTCGGTTGCTTCTATGTTGAAACCATATCAAGTGTGTAGCAAAAACCCAAACTTTTTGCGAACAACGAAAGTTGGAATAAATAGTTGTCGATGCCACACAACCGTGTGCCAGGCTGTGTGGTAGACCGTGTTAGAAACTGTTTTAATTTTGAGTCACGCAGGCAATAGACACGGGCATGTGTCTAGGTCGTGCGAGAGACATTTTGGATTTTAAGTCACATGGGCTTGTGCTAGACCATGTAAATCTCTATTTTGAGTCACACGAGCGTGTGCTAGGCCATGTAAGGCACTGATATGAGCTACCGTGTAGGGCACACTGGTCAGCCATGTAGGTCGTGTGAATCTACAGGGGCATATGGGCTATGTATCTGACTTTTTCCTAGGGCCATAAACGATGTCTGAATCGAACGCAGGCCTTCTGTAGGGTGTGTATTATCTGAATTAGGCTATATAACTTGATATTTGATGATTGGATGATGAAAAATCTGCTATCTGTATGTATATTCTATATGTTATTTGCTAAGCGAGTATGATACAAAATATCTAAACATGACTTGAATTTGTATCACTGTGTATGCATCTTTGTTTCCGCATTGGGTTGGGATTTGGGTGAAGAAGAAAGTGTGAGTAGTCTAATGATTTTCCAATTCTGGTGGCTAAGCCATGTATATAAATATGATTTTGACGATTTATCATATTTTGATCTTGCAGCTAGACTGCAATTAATCTGAAATGTGACATATAGTCACCATGCAGTGTGTAGGGATGGATGGAGATGGTGGTAGCGAATGGGGGTAGAAATATGCATTTGTATTTGGTAAGTTTTGCATCTGTATCTGATAAGATCTGTATTTTACCTAAAATACTTTGTTTCTGACCCTGTATCTGATTCTGAGAACTGTCTGAATAAATTAAGTCGAAGATATGTTTGATATTATTCAGATAATCAGATACATATGTTACACACTGAGTTTGTAAACTCATTTTGTCTTTTTTTTTTTAATTTCAGGTAACCTGCAGACTTAAGCGGGTCGGAGTAGCAGGAGCTTGGCCATCTCCATTTTGATTATTTTACTATTTTACCTTAACTTATACTATCGTATACTCCTTTGGATTGTTGTTTAAAAGTTTTGATTTCTGTGGTTTGGTATAATTGTTTAAATTGTTTTAGACTGTTTAACATTCAAAAAATCTAAGTTGAACTTTTCGAAAATGGTTATTGTAATTCTCTAGATTTGGTCATGACATCTAGGCCCGGTTGAGGGTGTTATAATTTTTTAATTTATCTTAGATTATTATATTGTTTTAAATTATTTATATATTCTTATAATTTTATACATGCTTATAAATTCTAATATGGACTCGAAACTCCAACCCGGTTAATTTGAATCCAAATAGAACATAACTTGATTTGACAATAGAAGGTCAACAATGCGAACTCTTCCAACCCTAACCTAAAATGACCTGAACTTGAAATGGCTCAAAAACTAACCCTAATTATCTAAATTAAAAATAATCCAACCATAACTCTGAAAACCAAATGAAAAAAATTAATCAATCCAAATTAACCTATTTAAAACAAAAGCATTTTATCATATTTTAAATATTTATACAAGTTGTCGGTATATATTTATCAACCTACGAATGCCAACCAAACATGAATTGCTAAAATGTAGTAATACCAATTTATATAAATTTATATTATGTTGAATAGAAAAATAATATGAATGCCAACCAAACACACGTCAAACATATAGTTTTGATTCCATAGAATTAGATAAAAAGTCACAACAAATCTAGTTTTACCATTCCCTAATTCTCTCTCATCAGTTTTAATCCCTTCACTGACTTGTCTCACAAATAATAAAGCATCTTCCTAGATTGCTTTACAGCATGCATTCAAGATAGCTTCTATATATTTTGATAGGAACTCTCAGTTTCAAAATTATCAAATAAGATCTAATCTAACTTATGATATTAAATATTGCTTCATTAAAGTAATTAAGATTGAAGCATAAAAAATTTAAAAGATAAAATAAAAAATTCCAAATTATGAGAATAACATAAAAACTCTAAATTTAAATAATAAACATAATTTTTTAATCCTAAAAACTAAAATGATGCATTAGTTGAAGGAAAAAATTCTGATCTGTAAGCAAAGTTCAACAAACCCAACACCATCCTAACATAAAATGATAAAATACCTTTCGATCAAAGGCCATAATAGAAGCAAATAGATAAATCGAATGAACTCTCATTTTCCCCATAGGAAAACAACATTTGACTAAAGGCCATTGTTGGGGTTGATGTTGTCACCAAATTGGAACATCATCCCATTGCCTCCCACATGAGTTTGAGGGTTGTTGTTGCTCATCAGTTCCATGATCCATTGTTGCCTTTGTATTGGATCCATTTCGTTCACATCTTCTTGTACAATATCTTCCGTACCTGTCCTCAGCATCGCTTCGGGAGCTACCATCATCATCGGTGGCGCTGCAACCAGGGACGAGGACGATGATGATGACACCCATTGAGGATTTAGGGGTGTCCTAGCAAGTGCATCAATCCTCTTGTCAATATCACTCATTTTTTTATCGAGCAACAAGTTGATTTCACTCAAGGCCTCAAAGTTCAAACCATGGATGACCCCTTTGCCACAAATCGTATTGAACATGACCTGGGTCATCTCCTTTTCCCAGTTTTCCTTGCAATGCTTCTTTAGCTGCTCAGATGCTTTGGTGGTCTTTTGGGAGAGGAAACTCTCCTGGTTCAACATATTCTTACTTTTCTCCATCTCGGGGATTGTCTCAAGCTTGGAAAGCACCTGTTGGACTCCCATAGGGGAAGGCCAAACCTCAAGTTGGGACTCATAAGGACTGTACATGATAGAACAAGCGTCGATATCACAAAGGGTACTCAACTCACTTAGTTTTTTCATCAAACCCTTCGCTCTTTTCTTGTAGGTGGCTTTCCTTGCTGAATCATCGATGATATAAGCAAGCTTAACCTTCTTCCTTGTCATGGCTCTCAAAGCAAAGGGGGATATTGGAATGGCTTTTTCTTTTTCTTATGGATTTCTTTCCCAACAGAAATCGAATGCTTTATATAGAGGTGAAGGGAGTGGAAATGTTCTCAAATTAAGTGAAAATAATAGCCAATATTTTTAGTATATAGAAGATATCATTGTAATGCATTACAAAGAATTCAATCGGATGTGTTGGGTTTTTATTTTTTTTATTTTTTCCATGATTAAAGTTTTATGTAGATATATATTTTATTTAGTCATAAAGTGACGTCATATGTTTTACAGCAAAAATTATTACGTATTTATACGAATCTTATTATATCGAATAATTCGGTTAGTTATAAAATGATAAAAATGACTTTCATCATGTATTTATCCAAATAACATAACATAAAAGATATGGTGCTAGTCCTTGTACAAAAAAATCTGAGACTTAGTCTGTGTACTTATAGTAAAAAATTAAGTCCTCCAACTTTTTATTTGAAAATATCAGTCCAATAATTAAAATCGTAAGTATTTTCAATCAAAATTTATCAATTTGACAAGTTGATTAAGTTGTCATCATATGAAGTGTTATATGATTGACGAAAAATAGTCATGTTAAGTTGATAAATTTCAACCGAAACTACCAACCATGATAATGATGAGACTAGGAGTTTTAAATTGAAAAAGTAAAATGATTGAATTTTAGCTTTTAAAGTATGAGGGCTAAATCTTTAATTCGGTAGAAGTACAGGGACTAATAGTATATTTTATCCATATTTTAAAAAGAATCATAAATATGTTGTATATTAATCTATAAATGGTAATGCTAGATAAAAATAACGCATACATAGGTATATAAAAGGCAAGTGTTCATACATACCATACATGCAATGACGACAAGGCAATTTTTAGTTATTAATGGTAATAAAGTTATTTTAGAAAATTAAAAAAGGCAAAAAAAACATTATAATACATAAATGGTATGTAGCAGTTATATAATTACCATGTTAGAGTGTTTGGTATTTAAGTAGTGTAAATTGTTAACTAAGAATTGTAATAATATGCTATATATTTTTTTCTTATAAATTTTGTAAATATTTTAATGTTACGACAAAAATAACAGAGAGATGGTAAGTATGCCACCTAGACTAAGCATAACAACTTTTTTTTTTTGCTATCTGAATAGCTAAATTGTGTAAAGGGTGAGGTAGCCGTTGGCTGAAAAGAGATTTTGCAATCATTTAATATTTTTCTAATGTTGCACCACAAAGAAGATCAGATTGCCAATTAAATACAATCCCTAACGCTAACATTCATCAACTTGGGGAATAGTGCAAGTATCAAGATGGAAGCATTGGGTTGAT
The DNA here is from genome assembly GCF_007990345.1 of Gossypium hirsutum. Lineage (NCBI taxonomy): Eukaryota > Viridiplantae > Streptophyta > Magnoliopsida > Malvales > Malvaceae > Gossypium > Gossypium hirsutum. Next base: position 63,363,018 of record NC_053444.1, read on the forward strand.
CTACATATCCATGTTGACGTATTATATGTTGGTCGAATAGTTTATTATAAGCTTCCACTATATTTGTAGTTAAGCTATCAATCCAAACAACCCAAGCTAGAGTTGCAATCGAGCGAAGCCAAGCTTGAATATTGTCAAGCTCGAGCTTGTATATTACCAAGCTCGAGCTTGAGTTTAACTTGAAATTTTGAGCTCGATACTCGACTCGAGCTTAATTGAGCATCTATGTTTAAGCTCTAGCTTTGCTCTAGATATAATTGGGCTTGAGCTCGAATTTGATTAAACTCGTTTACCAATTTTTCTGCTCAAGCCTAGCCCAATGATTAAGCTTAGGTATAACAATATATATTAAGGCTAATATCATAATTTAATTATTTAAAAATATGAAAAGCTTGATAAGGCTTGCGAGCCGTTCGAGTCAAGCACTACTAAACTCAAATTTGGCTCGATTGATAGCTCAAGTTGCTCGAGCTCAAACTCGACTTGATAATTATCAAATTGAGTTCATTTTTTTAGTCAAAATAGAAATGCTTACGAAGACCACTGTCTCTTTTACACCCCTAACTCAAGAAAAGGTACTAGTGTGAAACAATTGGTCCCAAAATTTAGTATGTAATCTACTAATCAAACAAGTGTCTTCAATTGACATGCCTCTCTTCCAAAGCTCAACTTTAATGGAAAAAAGTTAATTTCATAGTTTCCAAAGGAATAAAATTATCTTGAATGGAACTTTAATTCTCCATAAGGATTCCTGTAACGCCCCAAAAATTTAACCTTTACTTGTTAAATTCTATCAATGATTAAGTATATGCTTTAGTGGTTTAGAGCCTTAACTATGTGTTGAGATTCGGAGTTCAAGTCCCATTTCTAGAAAATTTTGCTATTTGTTGGTCTAAATCTTTTATCCTTAAACTGTTGAATTAAGTTTAATTATGTGTGATTTTGTGTTAAGAATGAGTCTGTTGGTTCAATGGTTAAGCTTTTGTATACCCTTTGGTTTTGTGTTCGAGTTTCTGTGTAATAAATGTTTAAGTATAATTTTTGTGTTATTCCATAAAATTTGATTATTTTTTTAAATTAACTAAATTGTTTTCCCCTCGTTCCCTCTTTTTTCTTTTATTTTTTCTTTCTCTTCCATCCTTCCATCATGCTTCCTATAATTTTCTCCATTAAATTTGTTCATCTTTTTCTTTTATTTCCTTTCATTAATTTTGTTGTTGTTCTATCAAGGAAGTTGCGTATTTGTTGTGTTCGACTGAAAAGTTATCAGCGTAACTTTTGGTTGTCGAAATTATGTTAAGTGTTGCTATTTTTTGTTATTTGTCAAATTGGGTTTTTCCGCTTGTTTTGTTTAATTTATCTTTTTGAGTGTTCAATTGGTTCTATTTTAAGCGAAGATCTTGAGAATAACAATCCCTTAACGTTTTAGGTTCGTGAATTCCTGTAGCGTGGGTGGGTAAATGGTTGAATTTTTTAAGTTGGGTTTTTGTGTCAAAGCTTTTTGACGTATCTTTGGTTTTGCATGCTAATTCTAGCTATTCGGTTGAGAATAATTGTTTAATTGGTCACTGGATTCTTGTTTTTAGGTTCCAGATTCATCTCGGTTGCTTCTATGTCGACACTATGTCAGGTGTGTAGCAAAAACCTGAACTTTTTGCTAACAACGAAAGCTGGAATCCATGGCTGTCGACGCCACACAGTGTGTAGGGATTGACAGAGATAGTGTGTAACGGATGGGGGTAGGAATCTGCATTTATATCTGATAAGTTTTGCATATGTATCTAATAAGATCTGCATTGTACCTAAAATACTCAGTTTCTAACTCTGTATCCGATTCTGAGAACTATCTTAATAAATTAAGTCAAAGATATGTTTGACATTATTCAGATAATTGAATACGTAAGTTACACACACTGAGTTTGTAAACTCATTTTGTCTATTTGTTTGAATTTCAGGTAACCCACAGAATTAGGCGAGTCAGCGTAGCAAGAGCTCGGTCATCTCCATCTTGATTATTTTACTATTTTATCTGAACTTATACTATCATATACTCATTTGGATTGTTGTTTAAAAGTTTAGATTTTTGTGGTTTGGTATAACTGTTTAAATTGTTTTAGATTGTTTGACATTCAAATAATCTAAGTTGAACTTTTCGAAAATGATTATTGTAACTCTCTAGATTTGGCCATGACATCTAGGTCGGGTTTGGGGTGTTACAATTCCCAATTAAAACTGTAGGAATGGATTGTTACACTATGCATTTTGTGTCCAAATATGCTCATAAGCACTCTTTATAAAGAAATATCTATCAAAATGGTATTTCCCCACAAATCTATCCACCTCTTTTAACGATTGAAAAAATGCAATAAGTTAATTCATTCAGCCAATTATTCTCGAATTGTTCTCATATAAGAGATAATCTTCACCTAGTAACTTGGATGTATAAGATAAACAATCCTCCTCTTTTCTTGTTCGAAGATAGGTATTTTGTGAAGCAAAAAGGACTTTGGTTCCACTGCCACCTTATCACCATTCAAAATCTAAATATCCAGACATAATTTGCATGCCTCTCTCCCTTAAAGTATTATTTTTCAAATTCCATTGAGATAGAAGCATTCCAACATATTCATCTTTCACTGATGAAGCCACAAGTTAAAATACGATACGAAAATAGAAATCCAAATTTCTGAATCACTTGATCAAACATGTTTCCTACTAATTCTAGTCTCAAACAAAGACAATATATCCATGTCATGCTCCCAATAATACCCCTTAATGAATCTACCAAAACGAGGGTTTCCATACCCGTTAAAAATGTCAACAAAATACTTTAAAGGCCATAATAAAATAAAAAGGGAAAGTAGTACTTATTGACCTTAGTATTGAACACAATCAAACCCATCCAATACAGCATAGTCGACAAACTCTATATATTCATTCATGGAGGCATCCTCGTCACACTCAATAGCTGGTAGGATTTTAATAATGGCATCAATTTCTTTTTTCAGCTTACATTAAAAGATCATTTCCTTTCCTAATTTTAATACCTTTCCCTTTGAGCTCTTCTTAGCCACACCCATTTGGCCTCGCTCTGTATACTTAAGGAGCTTATTCTCAATCAAAGTAGCCTCTTTTTCATGGTTTTTTTTGTACTTTTTAGATTTTAAGTTGATAAGGGTAAATGTCTCATTTTTCCTCATTTTGTGACCCAATTTGGTCAATAGTGTCATTGGGGGGCCTGACATGTGGTTGAGTGGTGTAGGGATGTGTTGGAGGTTGAAAACAAGTGAGAACGACACCAAAGGAAATGGGTATCACGATATCCACACTTTGGACTCACGATACCTCCAACAGTATAGAAGATTTGAGACCACCCTTCATTGCTATCATGATATCCATCTTCCAAAGAAGACCCCAAGGCTAGCAGCTGCTCGAGGTATCGCAATATCCTCTTCTGTGCGACACTAACATTGTGAGGGGGACAAAAATGGTAGTATTTGTCTACTCGATCCACCAATCACCCAATGCCCATGTAGGGGGAATTTTGGCAACAAAAATCCATCAAATGGCAACCTAAAACAACCAAATTTGGCTGACGTTGAGACACACACACATTAACTTAGTTTTAGCCTTTTTCTTCTCTAGGTTTTCTCTTAGCTTTTCTCTTCTTTTTCCAGGATTTCTTATTTTTCATTTCCTTAGCTGTAGATTTTACATTTCCCAGTAACTGTCCTTTTAGTTTTATTATTCTTAGGGGTAGTTAAGTAAGTTATCACTGTGGCTTAGGTTTATTTGCAATCTCAGTCCTTATACCTTGGTTGTAAGACATTCTTAGCTTTAGTTTAATGTATTTCAATTTATTTTACTTTCAATCTATTAATTTTTTTTTCCTTTTATGTTTATTGTTGTAGATTTTATTGTGGAATGCTTTTTGTTTCATGTTCCTTAAGTTTTATTACATAAAAATCCAAACTTTTCAACTTTTCTTAAGCTTTCTGTCAATGGATTCCTTACTTTTCATTTCCATATTTATTTTATTTATTTTTAGAATGAGTAGCTAAACCTAAAAAATGGGTTGGTTGATAGATATGTGGGTAAGCTGATTTTTGCACAAAGGACTAAATCGTAACAAATTAGACTAAATCGAAAAGACCTAAAAACTTAGGAAATAACGCTCCTCAGGGAATATCTAGGCAAGTGAAATTGAAAGGTAATCTTGCTGTGCACTCAATCATTAGTCTCGAATTAACTGGTGAGATGGAGAGATAAATTAAAATTAATTCATCTAAGTTGGTAAAATTGAGATCGAAAGATAAAATGAAGCCACTTAGTAATTTAACCGATTTAAGTCCCTTGTTCGAGGACTGGTGAACCCTATCGAAAACAACCAATCACCGATATTTATTTATTGGATAATGTCTTTGTTTTCTGATTGTTGCAATTTAGCCCATAGAATAACATATTGAATTTTCTTGCAAAATTTTCTTGTTATTATTTGTCGTACTATAAAATCATATTAGTAGTCTCTTAGACTCTCTAGTGTACGATATCTATCACTCAATCGCCATCTCATTTGGGTTCGATCCTTGGAATACCCAAGTGTTCTGTTGTAACATTACAAATATTACAAATGACCTGTACGCTTGCAGTGAAATTGTGCTTTAAAAATTGTTTTATAAAATCGTTGTTTTATGCACACGATAGAAGCCAGCCATAAAGATATCTAACTTTTAGGTGAAAATAATATTTAGGTGATGTCTTGACAAAAAAGTGTGTGTTTAGACATGGAGAAAACACCAAACTTTCCAACCCGATCTAATAATGATATAAGGTTAATGGAAGTAGATGTGACCTAAACAAAGTTTGAAATCACTGAACAAAAAAGGTATTATGGATTTGTTGGTGTATGGGGATAAAATAAACTTATGAGAAATTAATGAAGGCTTCAAAGCGTGTATCAATGCCACTTTCTTTTAGGCTCTATTTGTCGGATCTAATGCCCTAAGTGTAATATTTTCGTCTATGTACACTTGCACTTTTTTCAAATAGATTGGTTAGTAAAAGTATTCTTGAATTACATTAATATCTTTTGTATATTGTCTTCAATGGTTTTTGCATGCAAAATAAAATGGAAGCAAATATTGGCTCGCTAGTTATCTAATGTTTAATTAATACCAAAAGGTATTACGTGATTAGATTATAATATAGAAAGACAACTTATATTAGAAGACGAAGCTACACATGCAGTTAGTCTTATCGAAAATGAGCAAATCGGTTGAAAGACTAACTTGTCATCTATTAAATCTAATTGGAAAGATGATTTGTCTTGGGCATCAAAGAGGATGACTCCCCGAAGATAGAGTCATAGATGTGACTAACAGTACATCAGACAAGACCCAAGTAGAATAAATCCTAAATCTGTTTATGGCTCTATTCACTTGTGACATTCATAGTGCGGCATAACTTAATCCTAAGTGGATGTGGACTATGTATGTGTGACTCGTATACTTTAAATTAATTAAAAGCCTGAGTTCGAATAAATAAGGAACCAAAAGCTAGTGCATTGAATATATAACTTCTGTAATATGTAGCATCATTCACAATAGTGGAATTTATAACCCACTACATGGGTAAATGATATCCCCTCATTAGCATTATATGATAGATGAAAAGTAATTATGGCCATGGATCGTTTGTCTTTATGATGAATGACTTAATTATTGTATGATATTAATTGAATTTTCATGAAAGAAGATGTAATGGTTATCGTGAGATAAAATATGATCATATTGGGAGAAAATAGTTATCCCAAAAAGATTAAAGATATCCTATGAGGGTAACATGATCATTGAACGAGCATTGATCGAGTAGCTTTCATAATGGTATGTCAATAAGGAAAGCTCAATCATGATACTATAGTTGAATGAATTTGATAAGTGTCAAAAGTAACATATTTTAGCCTCATTCTTAATGTATTTTTGGGTGATTATGTGGTGTTCATTGGCGGAATCGAGTTCTGGCTACCTCTCCATCGGAGCTTTCTTATTGCTTGTGGCAACCGCTTTACACGATCTTCCACCTGATGAATAGGTTGCGGTACGAATTATCACGCTTTTGTTTAAGGCCCTTTTCGGTTGGAAGGTTTCCTCATAGTTATAAGCGCATGGGGATTCTTGCTCCATCTCTTCCTCTCATTCTTCTCCTTAATATTCCTCATCATCATCTTCATCTTCTTCCTTATTTCCTTCTTCCGATTGGGTGCCGAATTGCATAAGGGGCATACTTGTTTGATAGAACGTGTGGTACTCGCATACCATGCTTCCTTGTATAGTCCTGACCGATCGACCTCACATGCATCCAACGAATAATCCATTTTGATTCAAGTATTTCATTTACGTTTGTACCTAGAGCCTTTGCTTTGCTATTCCATTTTAAGGATTGACAGACATCTATCTTTTGTTTCCGACGTTGGTTCTATTCTTTAATTTGTTTTCGATGAAGCTCTATAAACTGTGTAAACATGAAGTCTCTGAACAGACTCTTTGTTAGCTTCATAAATGATTTAGTGGTCATCATTGGAACTCTTTCCTTTTTGCACAAGGTCGTCACAAGGACTGGGAAGATAATTCTAACCTTCTAGCTGCTGATGCATATTTTCATGCTTTGGTATATCCACTCCCCTATGCAGACCTATTTTCGCTGCAAGATAGCATATAGAACAATAGCTCAAAAAGTATTCACATTAGAAACATTCATCAAATAAGATATTTTGGTACATATGAATTGTATCCACATCTTCGCAATGAGGAACATAATTACTTGGTTAAACGTTGTTGGGGAACCAATATTAGGTTGATATTTATACTCGCCCCTTCCCTTAGTAAGATAGTTTACAGTGTTATCCATGTTGATGTTTTTAAAATCTATTAAATCAATATTTTAAAGAAAATCATACTCGTAATATGGAGCATTGTAAAATATACAAATTTCTCGGGGCGTGACAAGGACATTTTCTCCCTAATGATAATGTTTTTCCTAAACTCACCATAACGTTTCTTTTAGTCTCTATCTTTAGTGAAGTGTAAAATTTTATCACAACCGGGATAACTAATCTGTCACAATTCGTTGTAACAGATTAAACTAGGTTTCATACTTAAGAAGCTTGAACATGAGCAAATTTATTATGTTTTAGTTAGTTTTTCAATCTTAGTTTTCATTTAATAAAAAGTGTGATTTGAGTCGTTTATATGACCTTAGGGGTCGAAGTAGGCCTAAAGGAAGGCTGATATGTTTGGTGAGTGTGCAAGACATCATTTAAGGTATGAAAAAAATAGACTGAACACTGTGTTGCAACGTAGAGGGTTTATGTCACAACATAGTGAGCAGAATATCAAAATAGCCATATTGCCTTAAGTGTCATCACATAGCTAGACGATGTCGCGACACACCCCTGAAGCTACGCCTAAGCCAAGCAAATTGCCTTCAGTGTCGCAACATATGCAATGGATGTCGCGACACCGACCCTGTACATGAAACATTTATGAGTTGAGGGTGTTTTGGTCCGTACAAATGGAAATTAATGTAGAAAATTCAGCCGAACTAGGGCTAAGGATGACCAACCCTAATATTATAAATAGGCTTATTAAACACTTGAGAGGACTTCTTTTCTGTAATTTAGAATTTTCCTTTCATTTTAGTTTTCAGTTTTCAGTTTCTTTTACACCTAGGATTCATTTTCAGTTTATTTTCGTTCGTGTAATTCGGAGAATCTGACTTGTGGATTCACATAAACTATTTGAGAATTTCTGCACTTCAATTATTCAAATACAAATCAAGATTTCTCTAAACTATACTCTTGAATTATTTTTCATGTTTATTTTATTCATCAAGTTTATATTGTTTATGGAATCTATAAGGAACTAATCCTCTTATAGGGGATTAGTGAGTGGATGTGTGATTAATTAATTTCTATGTAGGGTTTCTTAGCGAATCAATTGTTTGGGATTGGAATAACTTAAACCCTAGGCCTAACAACACTAGGAAGTCATCTATATGGGAATTAACCCAAAATTTGTATTGCCTATCCATGAACCCCTTACCTCAAGTCGGTTTGGACTGTGAGGTCAAGAGATACATATTTCTTACCAACTCATTAGTTTAGTGGAAGATCAAGAGATCCTGCGAGGTTAGCGACTAGTTGATTGAGTAAAACCCGAAATAGAAATTAGTTATGACCATCGAAGCGAGTTAGTCTCCTATGCTTAGATTTGATTAAGTCTACATATTAGTTATCTAGTTTCATTCTTTTATGCAATTTTATTTACTCTCTTATAAAACCTGCAACACCCCAAATCCGGACTAGAAGTTAGGGTCAAATCTGGCGTGCCACATTGAAGTGTTTTTTGAAAACCATGTTTTCATTAAAAACTCTTCTTGCATTTAAAAATTTGTATAAAACCTCAGTTTGCGTTTGTTTATTTTCAATCGAGGTTTATTAAAAAGTTATTACCTTCAAAACCTTATTGTTGCACAAGCTTAATTTAAAGAAAATGATTTATGAAAACGTGATATTTAAAAATTGAGGTGCGGAAACGTAATGTCAGAAAATAGTTATGGGTTTTGGAAAACAGTGTTCTACTTTTAGTAGATATAAATCACAATCACATCAAATCCCAAATTTAAAATCTAGAAATTATAGAGGTCTTATTACAACCCGAATCAAAATCAAATTGCTTAAGTAAATGAGAAAAATAGAATAAAACAAGTGCAGTTGTGTGTCCCTCTCCGAGTCCCTCAAAGCTCCGAACCGTCTAATGCTGGGATTACCTGAAAGGTTAAAAACGGGGTGAGCTTATGAAAACTCAGTGTGTAATCCCCTCATTAAAGAAATTGAATTAGACCAGGCCTGAGCCCTTAACAGTAATAGTATCAGGGTGGGCCTTAGCCTATTACGGTAACGGTGGCAAATGGCCTAAGCCCACATCAGCCTCGGCTGGGCCCAAGCCCATATCAAAAGGCACATGTCACATATATCTAAGCCTAAGCCCATCTCACTATCAGAATCAGAATATACAATGCATAAATACCACACCAACCCTGCACTCTATTTCCTGTCCAACCCTACACTCCATCTCCTGTCCAACCCTACACTCATGTGGGGATTAAATCGACCCGCCCTCCAATATTGCAGCAGAGCTGCCAATCACATAATCTGCTTATAGCCATCGGTGGGTCCACAGTTGTCTCATGCGACCTATGTGACCTTCACATATCAATCACTTCCTCCAATACAAGATCCCAACCCCATGCAGCATGTCGTGTATGCAGTATGCCATGCTCAGAATCAGTCATATCGTTAATAGTACAAATGTCAAGCTCAGAATCAGTCAGAATCAGTCATATTTAGAATAATAGCGAACTAATTTTTCCAAAGTCATGTAAAACCGAAACCAAAATACCAAGGAGTAGTCGGCTTAGTATTTAAGAGGGATGTTAAGTTCGGCCAAGACAAAGAGAGATATTGGAAGGAGAAGAAAGGTGAATAAAGAGGGAAAGAAAAATAGTGTAGTTGACTTTGATTGCGAGAGAAGAGGGGCAAGGGTTCGACCAAATGAAGGATTAAGATCAAGAGTAGAGAGACAAGGTTCGACTTTAAGAAATAAAGCAAAGAAAATGCCCAAAAGCAATTTGATCACAAAGGTAAAGCACGAAATCGCAAAAGAGGAGAAAGCAAGAAAATTCGGCACTCAAGAAAACCAAGACTAGTTGACACAACACCCAAAACTCGAAACTAGCACAACAATAATATCCCAAAAATGTTCTCAAACTGCCGAAAATCACACAAAAGAGACACCTAGCTGAAATTTGCATATACAAGCTTCCCCAATCAGGTACAGCTGCCTCGATCGAATTGAATTAGAAATCTCTCCCCCAGTTATGGTAGATCTTCTATTGGCTTTCTACCATTTTATAAGTAGTAGGAGTTTTAGTATGCCTTGACTTCCTCCTCCTAATTCTCCTCCTAATCACACCCAACTACCAACCACATCCCTTGATTCTCTCTTCCTTGACTAATTCAAACCTCATTCAACAGAGTTTCAATCAAACTCCACCTCTCTCACCATAAAGAAATAAAATAAATATCTCTTTGTATTCCATTAGATTTGAACCCAAGCTCTTACAATAGCCAAGTCACGCCACCACCACTAGGCCACAAGCTCATTTGTGATGTGAATCTACCACATTTATATATAAGGCCTACAGTCCAGACTCAAGGTTTACTTAAGAGGAAAAACTAAAATTTTGCTAGAGCCTAAGTTTGATCCCAGGACTTCTCAGACATTTCTAAACACTCTTAAATCACTTAACCACTGAAGCAAACATTTATTTATGTCATTTTCTTGCACACATAAATTTTTATGAGTTCCAACGCTCAAGACCTATTTCCATCTAGGCCCAAATTCGAGGCGTTACAAAACCAATTTTTTTACTTATTATTTTATCGTACTATAATTTATTTAAACTATTGCCACATCCCAAAATAGGGATTACCAGAAATAGAGATAAATTTTAGAACTTTATTTTTAAAAAAAAAGCAAAGGGTAAGAGAGTTAAAATGCCTTCAAAATTATTTGTGTTAAAAGTTTACAATAATGAGTTTGCTGGTTTAGTGGTAAGGCCTTAGCATACCCATAAGTCTCAAGTTCAAACCTTTTTGTGTGCATTCTACTAAACTAATTTATTTCTTTATTTTTACCCCATAAAAGTGCCAAATTTTACAAAATAGCCCAGCCAAAAACTATTTTTTCAATTTAGTCCTTATTTAAAAATTGTCCTAATTTTACATGAATTAGGAAAACCTATTTTAATTAGGGTAAAATATGTTCTATAAATAGTTGATTTTGTTCAAACCCTAGAATCTTATCTAGCAAATTTTTAAGAAAAACACCCTCAAGCTCTTTTCTCTTCAAATCAACTTTCAATTCAAAAGGAGACAAAGTTTTCAAAAATCATCCATTTCCCTTAAGTGGATCTTTAATCTCCTCTCCAAAACTAAGGTTTTTGTGATTTCAAATCAGGTGTGAGATCTAAACTTAAGTCATTATGTATAACTAATTGTTGAATTGGAAGTAAGTAATATGCTTGATACGAACCATAGGATATGATAGGCGAACCCTAGGTATATATGCAATTCTGTATGTTAATATAATATGCGAGCCGTTAGACAAACCTAATAAGAATCTTATGTGCGATCCCCTAGAGCATAGGTGCAGACCATACATGTTTATTTATACGAACCCTATGTATAGTATATGTGAGCCTAGGGAACCTCGTGAAAGTTATACCATGTGCGAATTTTATTGTGAGGCCTTTTGAGCGAACCCTGAGTATGTGAACCCCTAGCAATACTAGGCAAACCCATATGAGGAATGAATGTGTGAACCCTAAGTGTGTGAACCCTTACGTGCGAACTTTAGGTATGTGAACCCCCTATGTGCAAACTCTAGGATAATGTTATGCAAACCCTATGAATTATTGTATATGAACCCTGTATGTGTCATATGCGATTTGTGAGCAAGTTTCAACAAGCACAACACCATCATAACATAAAATGATAAAATACCTTTGGATCAAAGGCCATAATAGAAGCAAATAGATGACACAAATGAAATCTTATTTTTTCTAAGGAAAAAAGCATTGGACCAAAGGCTATTATTGAGATTGATGTTGTCACCAAACTGGAACATCATCTCATTGCCACCAAATGCCACATGAGTTTGAGGATTATTGTTGTTGTTGTTGTTGTTGTTGTTGTTGTTGTTGTTGTTGTTGTTGTTGTTGTTGTTGTTGTTGTTGTTGTTCATTATCTCTATGATCCATTGTTGCCTTTGCATTTGATCCATGTTATTGACCTTTGTTTGTACGATGTCATCTCTATTGATCCTCGGTATCTCTTCGAGCGTTACCATTGTCATTGGTGGTAGTACAGCCACAAATGAGGACAACGATGACGATGCCCCTTAGGGATTAAGGGGTGTATTAGCAAGTGCAGCGATCCTCTTGTCGATATCCCTCATGTTTTCATCAAGAAACCAGTTGAGATCGTACAAGTCCCCAAAGTTCAAACCATAGATGACCTTATCACCAAAAATGTTATTGAACATGACTTGGGTCATCTCCTCTTCCCGGTTGTCCTTGCAGTGCTTCTTAAGTTGCTCAGTTGCTTTGGCAATCCTTTAGGAGAGGAAAATCTCGTGGTTCACCATCTTCTTACTTTGTTTCATCTCGGGGATCCTTTTGAACTTGGAGAGCACTCATTGGACTCCCATGGAGAATGGCCAAACCTTTGGCTGGGACTCATAAGGATTGTACATGATAGCGCAAACATCAATACCACAAAGGGTACTTAGCTCACTCACATTTTTCATCAAACCCTTCTTTCTTCTTTTTTTTTTGTATGTGGCTTTCCTTGCTGAATCATTGGTGATATAAGCAAGCTTGACCTTCTTTCTATTCATGGCTTGCAAATCAAATGGGGAATATTGGAATGGTTTTTTTTTTCTTATGTATTGCTTACCCAAACACCAAATGGATGCTTTATACAAATGGATGCTTTATATAAAGGTGAAGTGAGTGAAAATCTTCTCAAATTAAATGACAATAATAGCCAATATTTTAGTATATAGAAGATATCTTGAGATAATGAAGCTATAATGCAATACTGAGAATTCTATTAGATGTGTTAGGTTTGGTTTTTATTTTTGTTTACAATGATTAAAGTATCATGTAGATATATAATTTGTTTAGTCAAAAAGTGATGTCATGTGTATTACAATTTTTTTTACATTACGTATGTATACAAATCTTATAATATTGAATAATTTAGTTTGTTATAAAATGATAAAAATAATTTTTATTATGTATTTATACGAATCATAAGTATTATATATAAATGTATATATGAAAATGACAGATATATAATGCATATATAAGTCTAGTCAAGGAAGATCTTGACGACTACCTCAAATTGTAAATGATAAAATAGAATGCAATTATTCACACATATATTATATAGGAATCATATAATATTGAATAATTTGTTTAGTCATAAAATGATAAAATAAAATAATTTCAAGGTCATGTATTTAAATGAATCATGTAATATAAAAAATATGACATTAGTCCTCATACAAACCAAATTTGAGATTTAATCTTTTTATCCTCCAACTTTTTTTATTTAAAACCCTATTCTAGTGATTAAATCTGTAAGTATTTTCCATCAAAATTTACTCATTTGGCATGTTGATTAAGTTGTCCTCATGTGACATGGTATATATTTGATGAAAAATAATCATGTTAAGTTGATAAATTTTAGCAGAAACTATCAACAATGATAATGATGTGACTAAGATTTTTAAATTGAAAAAAAATAATAGATTGAACTTTTAACTTTTAAAGTATAGGGTCCAAATCTTAATTTTTTTTAGAAATACAAGGACTAATAACATATTTAAAAAATAATCATAAATATTTGATATATTAATTTATAAATGGTAATGCCAAATAAAAATAACATATACATAAGTATATAAAAGGCAAGTGTTCACACATACCATACATTGTACGCCATAGTAATATTTAGTTTTTTTTAATAACAATGTCTATTTATTAATGGTAATAAATTATAAAAAAAACAAAAAAATATTTATTTGTTAAAAAAAAGATGAAGAACATAAATTTGGAAAATTTAAAAATGGCAAAAAAAGTATCATTATAATACATAAATGATATGTAGTAATTATATAATTACCATGTTAGAGTGTTTGGTATTTAAGTAGTGTAAATTGTTAACTAAGAAATGTAATAATGTGTTGTATTTTCTCTTATAAATTTGGTAAATATTTTAATGATATGACAAAAATAACAAAAAGATGATAAGCATGTCAGTTAGACTAAGTATAGCAGCTTTATTTGCTATTTGAATAACCAAATTGTGTAGAGGGTGAGCCAACCATTTGTTGAAAATAGATGACGCAATTGTATTGTAGTTGTCAAATACCTAACATGACCAATTCCAACTTGTAGTGTATTTTTGTTTTCTCGAAAAAGACATTATACCACTTATTTAATATAGGATATCCCTTGAGTGTACATCGGATAATGATATTGTTGCCTAATCTATATTCTGCTAATGTCGCACCACAAAAAAGCTTGGATCTCTTGCAAACACTAAAGGTCCATTTGTTTACATGTAAAACGTTTTACAGAAAACATTTTAATTATTTTCCCATGTTTGTTTGGTGGAAAATGAGTTACTAAAGGAAATCATTCTCTAAAAAAGGGAAAATGAAGGCTTTTTTTAAGGAAAATGTCTTACCAATTCAAATCTCGTAAGACATTTTCTCGTTTCTCCCTTTCACATCACCCGACAAACAAACCATTCTGTTTCTCCCATTTTAACCGTCCCTTTTGTTGCCTCCAATCCCTCATAACCCAGTGTCTGCCGCCAGCCAGCAATGTTTCTCATCACCATTCACCGGCGTTTATCTTTGATCTTCCCCTTTTCCGCCTTTCGTTGCCACAATCTACACTGCACCAGTTAGTGACGACATTCATCTTCCTATCTCGAAGGTAATAATGAGAAAAAAAAAAAGAAATACCTAGCTAATGTCATTTTTTTAATTGATTTTGTAACACCCTATACCCAACTCGATCCACCAGTCCGAGTACTAAATGTCACAACCCACATGTAACTTAACTAAACTCCTTGACTATCCTATTTAAATGTTTTAATTTCCACTCTTTTTTTTTCAAAATTTAACTTCAGCCATAACCCACTTCAAACAAACTTTAGAATTATTACAAATTTACTATATTGGTAATCTCTAACATTATTCGCTATTCTGATTAAGCCTATGACACTAATACATCCAATTTAATTCTTGAGACGTAACCTCTAAGGAGTGTCCATCTATACACATGAATGACAATCACACCCCTCTCACAAACTAACGATATCTAGCTTGGTCCCTCTACTCGATTCTTAAGTCAAAATTTTATCCTACGAATAAGCAGTAAATTTGTAAGTTCAAATGAGCTTAGTGAGAATATGCTAGACAACACTATTGTAAAAATCCAGAAACTTTAAGGAACAACATTTTAAGTAGAGATTTCAACTCTCTGATCATCCTTGGCCTTCCACAGATTTCACCGACGAGGTCGATGCTTCCCCCTTTTCCCCCAGCTCACCACTAGCAGACTTATTCTCTATCTGAGACATAAGCATGTTCTTTTACGGTAATGGTCCTCTAGTGGTATAGGTTTGATTTTGCCTTATCCCAATTTCCCTTACTATCTAAAAAGCTTATCTTCCATTTTTACTCACAACCTTTGATGTAAATTCCATTGTCTACCATTGGTTGTCTTCCATTTACTTCCTCAGATTTCAAATCCTTACCCTCTGGTATTATTGACAAACTGTCCGTCCCAGGTTAGTCCTTGGCAGACTCTTCTCTTATTAACTCCACACGGTCTATCTGGCATTATCTAATCCTGGTCAAACATCCTTCCTCTCTATAGGTTTCTGATAAACTATACCAGACAGACTGTTAAGCTATCATTGTAACACCCCTAACCCGTATCCGTCGCTGAAATAGGGTTATAAAATATTACCGAAATATACAGATTAAATACGGGCATTTCAGATTATTTAACATTCAAGTTAGAAATTATTCATAAAGTCCCTTATATGAGCTCTCGAGACTTAAAACATGCATTAGAATCAAGTCGAGACTAAACTGGGTATTTAGAAAATTTTTCGCAAAATTTCAAAATTTTACCTAGGTACAAGGGGCACACACCTGTATGGTCAGGCCGTATAGCTCACACGGTCAAGAGACACGCCTATGCCTCAGGTCGTGTAGGCATTGGAAATAGGGCACACGGTCGTGTCCCAGCCCGTGTTAATACCCGTGTAACTCTCTGACTTAGGTCACACGTCAGTGTGCTAGGCCATGTGAACATAATAATTTTCATTAAATAGGTGTAGGGGTCACACAGCCAAGCCACACACCCGTGTCCCAAGCCGTGTGAAAAATCCTGAGCATTCTATTTTGAATTTTAAAGATACAGGGGACACACGGCCGAAACACACCCCCATATGCTAGGCCGTGTGTCACACACGGTTGAGACACATGCCGGTGTCTCTACCCGTTTGGACGAAAATAGGCCCTTTCCAAGGCCACATTTCTCACCCAAATTTTCTTCAACCTACATCAATACTTTAACACATTTTCAAGCCATATCAAAACACTTTAATCAAACCAAAGTCATGCCTTAAACATGACATATTACCTCACACAACCAATGTGCTCTTAGGCACCTCAAATAACAATTTATTATCATGTCTACCTAATGTTCATATTAACCTAAATAACCAAATGCATATATGTATAATCAAGCTCAATATTTCTAACATGATAAATCCACTTATATATATACATCAAAACATACCAAACATAAGTCATTCAAATGGCTATTATCAATCAAACATTTACATGCCAACATTGGCTAAATAACTTATACATGCCATTATAACCAAAATTAGTTTATTATTTATACCGAAGTGAACCGATGGATAGTGTGATGTAGCTCTGACCAGCTTCTAACCTTTACAAGCTTTCGAATACTATAAAACAAAAGAAATAAACAAAGTAAGCATTTAATGCTTAGTAATTTCATATAACATGTAATTTAACTTACCATTTAATCGTATTAAAGGTAAGCAAATAAAACATATTCCAAACAACATGGCCAAAAGCCTAACACATATCCTCAAAAATCATGTTAGTCATGTAAACACCAAGAAATATGTATGAGCTCATCAATATTCAATTTCCACATACATGTATTTATCACTTCAAGTGTCCATAAACATGTACATATCATAACTTTGTGTTTCAATTATTTATCATAATAATTCATCTTAAATTCATACCATCTTACATCAGAACTTTACCCGTTGAATCATTTAAAATATCAATGGATACAAGGGTAGTATACATGAAGTGTACGAATCTGAAATCCGTCAATTCATATTCGGGGGTGCTCATTTAAGCACATAATTGGGAAACCCTCTCTCGAGCCATATAACAGGAAGCTCATGTGAGCCATGTAACAGGAAGCTTATCCGAGCTATATAACGGGAAGCTCATAAGAGCCATAATCAAGAAGCTCATGCAAGCCAATAATGGGTAGCTCCGAAGAGCCATTAATGGGAAGCTCCGGATAGCTATATATCGGGAACTTCAAGCGAGCCATATCGGGAAGCTCTAGAGAGCCATTAATTAGGAAGCTCACAAAGAGCCTTTAATCGGGAAGCTCACGAAAAGCCATATAACGGGACGCTCATAAAAGCTGCGGTGTGCCTAAAACACATGTAGGATCACAACCGATCGGGATGCTCTGAAGAGATATTAACGGGAAGCTCGCAAGAACTATATAACGAGAAGCTCGAGAGGGCCAAATATCAGGATGCTCATAAGAGCTAATAATAGAATGCTCTTTCGAGCTATGGTGTATCCACAACATATGTAGGACCACAACCAATTCGAGAACCCTGTATCCATCGAATTTCATTTATTCAATCGAGACTTAATGTTTGTCGGGCATTGTCGGATATGCGATTAATTTCATATACATAGCAACAATACAATCACATACATACAATTCAATTAACACATATGAATTCTATATTTAGTTACACGAACTTACCTCAACAAGTATTCGTGTTTTTGTAATCTACTAATCCAATACCTTCTTTTTTCCTCGTTCTAACTCCATATTTGGTCTTTCCGAATCTATATGAGTAAATTTAACTCAATTTAATACAATTCATTTTCAATTCAATTCAATTCACATCTTAGGCAAAATTATCATTTTGCCCCTATACTTTTAATTAATGATGATTTCGTCTCTAGGCTCGGAAAATGAAATTCATGCTATTTAATCCTTATTCCAAGCCTAGCCGATTTTACATGTAACATTTACAGCCCATGTAATTCATAAAATTTATATTTTTTCCTTGAATTTTATATCTTTTCAATTTAGTCCCTAAATCATAATTTCATCAAAATTTCCTTTACAAAAATTATTTATCTGTCAACAACCTTTCATTTTCTACCATAATCTTCAAAATGTTAGCATACTCATCCATGGAAAAATTTTAATTTTGCAAATTAACTCCTGAGATAGCTAGATTAAGTTATTACAATCTCGAAAATATAAAAATTACTAAAAACGAGACCAAAATACTTACCTAATTAGGCCAATTAAGCTTGCTCAAAAACTCAACACCATAACTAGGGTTTCTATCTTTTTTTATTGGGAATGATGATGATAAATGATGATATTAGGTATTTATTTATTTATCATCTTTTATTTTATGCACTTTCCAATTTCATCTTTTTCTTTATTTAATTTTTCATGGATGACAAAGCATACTTATCTACTAACTCATCTTAATGGTTTATTTTCATATAAGGACCTCTAATTTTGAATTCCAAAGCTATTTGATCCTTTTAGCTAATAGAATTCAACTTTTACATTTTATGCAATTTGGTCCTTTTCTCAATTAAACATGAAATCGATAAAATTTTCTTAACAAAATTTTTATACGATATTCCTATCATACAATAGACTATAAAATAATTTTAAAACAATTTTTCTTATGGACTCAGATTTGTGGTCCTAAAACCACTATTTCGATTTCATTAAAAACGAGTTGTTACAATCATTGTTTCTAAGTGAACCCCAACAGACTTACCCGCTCAGGCTATCTTTTACGTGTAGACCCCTTAGGCTTAGGTTCCACTTTATCCTTCTATTTTCACCCCCGACTTGGGTTTACTTGCCAAAACCTGTAGACTCATATGTTCTTACTCGCCTTTCTTATCTTCTTAATTTGGCGAATTGTTGGACTAACCCATTTACCCGCGTCCTCGGACAAGTTGTACTTGTCCTTTCGTGTTACTCTCCAAATAGATCATACTTCAGTCTCTCTCTTACCATGTAATGTCATCTTCCTATCCCGCCCATTTTGGCGGACTTCACTTGACACCATATTCGAGCTATAGTCTTACCCAGTCTGAACCCATGTTTAATGTCCTAGTGGACTCTATTGGTTGCCAAAGTCGAGCTATGATCTTATACATTGTAACCCCATGTTTAATGTCCTAGCAAACACTTTAGATGTCATAGCTGAGATACGATCTTACGCGTTAAACCTCCTCTAAGGTATCGTCCTGAAGGATCTTACAGTCGTCACGAGGTTGCCCCATAGAGCCTACTGATTGTTGTCGCAGTGTTGCTCTATGGAACCTAATAAGCATCATTATAGTTCCACTCTAGTGAGACATTCGATATCATTACTTAACCTTGATGCTCAAACACTAAAGTATCCCCCCCGCAAGGCCCAAAGCTTCACACATCCCGGTTTATACCCAGCAATATCGAATTGTGAAATCTAATGAAAATTACATTTCCCTATCTATCCATCATTTCCTCCATTTTGCCACTTTTAACCTTGATGTTCCAACACCGAAGCGTCCCTTCCGCAAGGCTTGGAACTTCACATATCTCAGTTTGAACCCAACAATACCGGATTGCAGAATCTAATGAAAATTCCATTTCCCTATCTATCTGTCGTTTCCTCTATTTTGCCACTTTTAACCTTGATGCTCGAACACCGTAGTGTCCCCTCCACAAGTCCCAGGGATTTGTATTTCACAGTTTACATCTAGAAAAGTTTGGATCGTGGTATACAGAATCACCCTTTCCTAATCTTAGCTTCATCTAACCTGTCAATAATTTCCCCTTCATACTCCACAATTTATAAACACAAACATATAATCACATAACATAATAACGTGGAGCACCAAATTTATATGTAGTAGTACCACAATCAATTCATGCATAAAAATACATTTACAGGTACTCAATTACCTATACCATCTTATACATACCTAGAATTTACAATCAACGAAAATTATACATCATCACAAAACTCAACACAAATTCATGCTCGGTATGCTTATGTACCACATCTATACATAACAACAATTTCAGGCAAACTCAAAACAACTTAAACACAGACCATTCAAACAATGCATTGTCAGCGATCACTCAAAAGTAGAGCACTGAAACTCACATTGCTTCCTTATTTTTGACAGCTTAGCTTGTCCAAACGCTAAAGCCTCCCTTGTCCTAGCAACTAAGTATAACAACCACTTATCGACTAACACAAAGGCATTCAAACCTTAAAACCCAAAATCCTTAATTATACAGAAGCTTTGAGAGTAATTACTCTACTCCTTCCTTTAATCCACGAGTTTGGAGGGATAAGAAAATTGATCAATTCCCCAAGTTCTCTACTTCCAAATTGTAATAGCCCATTTTCAGTAAAATCATAACAGTGGTTTTAATACCACAAATTCGAGTTCGTAAGAAAATTTATTTTAAAATTATTTTATAGTCTACCGTATGATAGGAATATCGTATAAAAATTTTGTTAAGAAAATTTTACTGATTACATGTTTAATTGATAAAAGGACCAAATTGCATGAAATGCAAAAGTTGAGTTCTAGTAGCTATAAGTATCAAATAGCTATGGAATTCAAAATTGGAGGTCGTTATATGGAAAATAGACCATTAAGAGGAGTTAGTAGATAAGTTTGATGATTCATCCATGGAAAATTAAATAAAGAAAATGATGAAATTGGAAAGTAAAATAATAAAAGATTATAAATGATAAAATAATAAAAATATCATCATATTATCATCTTTCCCAAATTATTTTACATGGAAACCCTATTCAAGAGAAAAGAATTTAAGCAAGCTTACTTGGCTTAATTGGGTAAGTAATCTTGTCCTGTTTTTAGTAATCAAGATTGTAATAGCTTAATCTAGCTATCTCGAGGATTAATTTGTAAAGTTATCAAAGTTTTAAATTTTTTCCATGGATGAATATGCATGAATTATGAAATTTATGGTAGAAAATAAAAATTTGTTGATAGATAAACAACTTTTGTAAAGTGAATTTTGAAAAAATTGTGATTTAGGGACTAAATTATAAATATGTAAAATTTATGAAAAAATTTTTAATTTTATGAAATACATGGGCTGTTAATGTTACATGTAAAAATTGGATAGGCTTGAAATAAAGATTAAATTGCATGAATTTCATTTTCCGAGCCTAGGGATGAAATTATAATTAATCAAAAGTTTAAGGGCAAAATGGTAATTTTTCCAAAGATGTGAATTGAATTGAAATGAACATGAATTAATGTTAAATTTATTCATATAGATCCGGATAGACCAAATACAGAGTTAGAACGAGGAAAAGAGAAAGTGTCAGATTAGTAGATTTCAAATACACGAACACTTGTCGAGGTAAGTTCGTGTAACTAAATTGTATGTTTATATGTTTAAATTGAATGATATGTATGTGAATTGTATAATTGCCATGAACAAGTGATGATCACATGTCCGATAATGCTCGACAAGTATTAAGTCTTGTTTGAATAAATGAGATTCGATGGATACAGGGTTCCCGAATTGGTTGTGGTCCAACATATGTTGCGGACACACCACGGCTCAAAAGAGCATCCCGTTATTAACTCTCATGAGCATCCTGATATATGGCCCTCTCGAACTTCCCGTTATATGGTTCTTGCGAGCTTCCAGTTAATAGCTCTTCGAAGCATCCCGATTGGTTGTGATTCTGCATGTGTTGTAGACACACCACGGCTCTTATGAGTGTCTCGATATATGGTTCTTCGGAGCTTCCCAATTAAAGGCTCTTTATAAGCTTACCGATTAATAGCTCTCCAGAGCTTCGCAATATTGGCTCGTTTGAACTTCTCAATTATGGCTCTTATGAGCTTCCCGTTATACAGCTCGAATGAGCTTCCCGTTACATGGCTCACATGAGCTTCTTGTTATATGGCTCGAGAGAGAGCTTCCTGTTATGTGCTTGTATGAGCATTCCTGAATATGAATTGATAGATTACAGATTTGTACACTTCGTGTGTACTAACCAAGTATCCATCGATATTTAAATGATTCAATGGGTAAAGTTTTAACATGAGATGTTATGAAATTGAAAAGATTTTTTACGAATATATGCTTGAAATACAAGGATAGGATGTGTACATGTTTCATGGACACTTGATGTGAAAAGTATATGTATATGGAAAACCGAATATTTATGAGCTCATATATGTTTACTTGAAATTCATGTGAAATACATTACTAACATGTTTAATGAGGATATGTATATAGGCTATTGGCCAAATTGCTTTGGATATATTTGTATGCTTACCTTAAATGTAAATGAATGGTAAGTTAATTTCTCATTATACGAACTTACTAAGCTTTAAAGCATACTATGTTTCTTTTTCTGTTTTATATTATTCGGAAGCTCGTAAATGTTGGAAGCTAGTCGGAGCTACATCACACTATCCTTCAGCTCGTTTCGGTATAAATAGCAAAATTTCTTTTGGGTATAATGACATGTATAGGCTAAATTTGGCCAAATGATGGCATGTATGTGTTTGGTTGTGATTTGCCATTGGTATGGTTTATGTTTGATGCATTTTGATATATATAAGTATATGGCCTTATCATGGTTGATATGTGTTTTGGTATAATTGATTGATGGTTAACTAATAGGCAAATTGTACCATGGCTTGAATTAGTACAAATATGAATATATATGTAAGTAATCAAATTGTTAAGCATGGATACTTGATTATATAAGATGATATGCTATGTGTAATGGCCAAAATTCAAGGTTATCGGAATAGTGGTTTCGTAACCACAAATCCGATTTAAAGAGAAATTTATTTTAATATTTTTTGCATGAATATTGATATGATAGGAAAATCGTATGAAAATATCGATAGAAAAATTTCGTTAGAAAATTTTAATGTTTGAGTAGTCAATTAAGTGAAAATGACTAAATTGAAAAAGGTGTAAAAGTTACTAGAACGATTAAATAGCTCAATTGTTAAATGAGGAGGGACATAAATTGCAAATAAGCCCAAAAGGAGATATTTTGGGTGGCATAAGCTAAGAAAAATCAGGAGAATAGGTGAAATAAGGGCAAAATGGGAAAATAACAAAAATTTACTAATATAAAAATAGGACCAAATTGGAATATCTAGAATTCTCTTCATATTTTCTTCATTCTCATCAGCCAAAAAAGTCATAAGGGTTTATTCAAGCTGGTTTTTCATAATTTTTGCACCAAGTGAGTTAATCCTTGCCTTTTTCTTGTAATTTCTTTGTTTCTAAGACTTTTACAACTAGGTCCTATTACTAAATTCATTAGTTTTTGATTTTATGAATGAAATTGAAAGTTGCTATGAATATGTGCTGGAAGTATATGATGATTTAGCATGAAATTGAAGCTTTAATTTGTTTATGAAATGATTTTATTAGGTAATTTCAATAGAAATTGATTTGTAGGACCTAATTGTGAAAAAGTTTGGAATCAAAGTCTAGTGCTAAAATTCTGATTTCCAAAGGTTATAAAGTAGTTTAAAGTGATATAATAAAGTGTTAATTGAGAAAAATCAGCTCAATTGAGAGTTTAATTGAGCAGGGATGAAATTATCATTTATTGAAAGCTTAGGGAAAAATGGTAATTAACATCATGCATTAAAACAGTTTTGGACAGTAGCAGTAGTCTAACTTTGAAATATCACCAAATATTGTAGAGATCGAATTAGAGAATGAATAAAATATGAAATTAAATCTTATTGAGTCTAGTTTCTTATAAAATAAACAGTGTAAGCAATGGAATTGTAAATCATGAGATATAATAGATTTTGTGAGACAAGGTCAGAATGAATTCGGGTTCCCCTGTTTTGACTTTGGAAAATCATCAAAAATTGGATAAAAATAATTAGGGGTTTAAATTTATATGTTTAAAATCCTTAATGATTCTATTTTCTAAAAAAACAAACAATAACATCATCCAAATTTTGTAAAATGAGATAATTAATTTTTAGTGAAGAGGGGTCAGAACTATCAAACAGTGAAACAAGGGAAACTTTAAAGAATAAACTGTACTTATTGCCTAAACCAAAAATTCTAAAAATTTTACGGTAAGAATATATGTGAGTCTAGTTTTGGGTAAAATTAGTGGATCTTAATTTGGAGTTTCGTAGCTCAAGATATAAATAATTTAGCGACTATGACTCAAGGAGAAAGCTTTGAATGAACTATAAAAGAAATAATGGAATTATAGAGAATGTTACATATGAACATGAAATGTATTAGTTTAATGATTAAATTTATTTATTTAGATCCAGAAAATTCAAATACGAAGCTAGATCGAGGAAAATAAAAAGTTTGGGATTAGTAGATTTTTGTTTACGAACAAGTATCGAGGTAAGTTCGTGTAACTCGAATTATATTCTTTAATGCTTGAAATGTTTGTTATTGATGTGAATATGATTTGAATGTTCATTGTATGAAAATTGATGGAACATTGATATATTTGATAAAAAGGGGAATAAATCCCGGTTGAATAGAAGGAAACTTCGATGGATCTCTGAAAAGGAATTAACGATAAAAAGGATTTAGCCAGGACAGGTGATCCTATCCTGATATAGCCCTCCCGAAGAATATGTGGAAAATGGATTTAGCCCGGACGGGTAATCCGAATTAGGGTCTGAATTTAGCCTAGACTACTAATTCAGATCCAAGCTCATTAGAGTAATTGTCATTGCAAAGGATTTAGCCTGGACTGGTAATCCTGACAATACTCTATAAGTTTATATTACAGGGGATTTAGCCTGGACTGGTAATCCCGCTGTAAGGATGAGGTTCACGGGAGTGTGCTCTCTGAAATGGAAATGTGTGCACATGAATATGAATTAATGGACCCAGATTTGTACACTAAAGTGTACCTTTGAAAATCCATCGAAATTCCAAGTAGTTCAACGGGATAAATATGGAAAAATAACAAGGGAATGGAAATCATGGAATTGATGAGCTCATCAATCATGGTATAAATTATTGATACTTGGAAATTATTGGACTAATTTGAATGTTGATTTTGTGCATGATAGGGGAATAATGTATGGAATGGGTGTATGAATGTTTATTGCATTGTATTGAAAATATTAGGTAAGTATAATTCTTGTTACATGAATTTATTAAGCACAAAGTGCTTAACCTGTTTCTTTTTCCCCTGTTTTGTAGTGTTAAGAGCTCGAAGGTCGGATTCGGTCAGAGACATATCACACTATTAACCTCAAGATCTCGGTATATAAAGAAACTTTATTTTGGAAATCAATGGCATGTATAAGCTAGTAAAGTAAATGTTAATGTGAAATGAATGTATGGTTAGCCATTGGTATGGCTAACAAATTTTGGTTTTGGTATGTGATGAGGTTATCTTATGAATACGTTAAATCTATCTTGAAAATATGTTGAAATTGATTGGTTGTGTTGGATTGGTCTCGATTTAAAATTGCAGGGAAGATTAGATATTTATAAAGGGGTTATATTGAGTTCAAAAAAAACTTTGGGATTTTGAAAAAAAAATTATTCGGTAAAATATGGTAATGCCTCATACCCCATTTCAGCGACGAATACGGGTAGGGGGTATTACACTATGCATAAGACTTGGTTTTGGTTTGATTCAAATGTTTTATATTGGATTGGGAATATGTTTAAGTGTTAATGTAGGTGAAAGACATGTTTGGGTGATAAATAAGGCTTGGAAATGACCTTATTTTGTCCACACGGGCATGTGTCTCAGCAATGTGTGACACACGGCCTAGCACATAGGCGTGTGTTTTGACTGTGTGTCCCTTGCATCTTTAAAGTTTCAAAACAGAATGCTTAGACTTGATCACATGGCCTGGCACACAGGCGTGTGGCTTGGCCATGTGACCCCTGCATCAATTTAATGCATATTTTCATGTTCACATGGCCTAGCACACGGGCTTGTGACTTGGCCGTGTGACCCAAGTCAAAGAGTTACATGGGTAAGGGCATGGGCTGGACACGACCGTGTGCCTTATTTCAAATGCCACACGAGCATGTGTCCTTTGCACCTAGGAAAACTTTTAAAATTTTACAAAAAATTCTCTAAGTACCCGATTTAGTCCAGACTTTTTTATAATGCATATTTTGGGCCTCAAAGGCTCATATAAGGGACTTTATGAATAATTTTTTATATGAATGTTAAATAATATGAAATGTCTGTATTTGATCTATATATTTCGGTAATGCTCCATAACCCTATTCCAGTGACGGATACGGGTTAGGGTTGTTACACAAACTTTAAATCACACGATGACTACAACGTACAGAGCTTCCTTCAACTTTATCCCTTTATTTTCTGGAGTGGTCAAAGAAGACGATACTATAGGCAGAGAATAATTTGTAAACGGAACTTAGAAGAATTCTATTTCCTCACACACCATATATATATACTCCATGGGCGCGGTCTCCACAGACCAAATCAACCACTAAATCATAATCATTATGTCTTCCATTTTGAAACCAACCAATTCCAATCTAACTAAACTAGAATTGAAATCTAATTACTCCCCAACCAGCCACTTAAGTTTCTAAATATTTCAGTAAAGCTAGAAATTTCATGTTTCTATACAATCAACTCCCCAACTTTTCTTTAAATTCGGGTCCCTAGGAGAATCAGGTGTGATAAAGTTTTTTTGAACTTTTAAGTTAATGTCATTTTTGTCTGTAGGAACAACCTCTACTTGGGGAGGGGAGCTCCAAATTCTCAACCTCGATTCCGCTGTTTCTCATTCCTACCTCCTCTCTTCCCCAATCGTTGTTGAGTACGTCTTTGGTATGTTTCAAATTAAATTAAACGATGTGATTTGCATGATACTATTCTGATAGTTGTTGTAGCATCTCATAGCTCTGGTCCAACGACCAGACCAGGTAAGGGGTGTTACATTTTTCAAGTCAAACCCGAATAGCTTTTGAACACCAGTGTAACGACCCAATTTTCAGTAGTGTCAAAAAACGTGATTGCGGAACCTCATTTTCATAAACCAACTCTACAAGGATAAAATATAAAGATTAAGAAAGTTAGTAAAAAATATATTAAAAATTAGTTAAATAATTTAACCGAGAAAATAGTTAATTAAAGCTCAGGGACTAAATTATAAAAGTCTAATCATTATTGAGTTTTAATTAAGAGAATACTTAATGACCTAGGTAGTAATTATCCAAAGTACCAAAATGGTTATTACACCATTGTTTTTTATGTTGATAGTGGAGAATGATGATGAGTCCACTTTGTTTTAATTTATAGTTAATTAAGCATTAAATTAGATTAATAATTAATAAAATAGTCATCAATTGACATACCTCTCTTCCGAAGGAATATAATTATCTTGAAAGGAACTTTAGTTCTCCATAAGGATTTCCAATTGAAAGTATGTAGGGAAGGATTATTAGACTATGCATTTTGTGCCCAAATAAGCTCATAAGCAGTCTTTACAAAGAAAGATCCATCAAAATAGCATTTTTATACAAATCTATCCAAGCCATTAACGATTGAGAAACTACAAGAAGTTCACTCATTTAGCCAATTACGCCCTAACTTTTCTCATATAGGAGATGATCTCCAAACCTAGTAACTTGGATGTATAAGATCAACAACCCTCCTATTTGCTTGTTCGAAAATAGGTATTGTGTGAAACAAAAAGAATTTCCTTCCATTGCCACCTTATCACCATTCCAAATTTGAATATATAAACCTAATCAGCATATATCCTCCCTTAAAGTATACATTTCCAAATCCAAGACTTAGTAGTTTTCCAATAATTATACAAAATTTCCATAAAGGCAAAAACTTTCCAAAAAATTCATATTCCACCCACAATGCCATAAGCTTCAAAACGATATGAGAATGGAAATCCAAAGTTCTAAATTACCTGATCAACTTGTTGCCCACTAATTCTATTCTAAAACAAAGCTAAGATATTTGTATCATGCTCCCAATAATACTCCTTAATGTATATATCAAAATGGGGGTTTCCACACCCCTAACAGTTTCAATCAAATACTTTAAGGGCTATAATAAAATAAAAGGGAAAGTGGTATTGATTGACCTTAGTATTACACATAATCAGACCCATCCATTACATCACAGTCAACAACCTCCACATATTCATTCATGGAGGCACCCTTATTGCACTCAATAGCAGGTAGGTTTTCAACAATGGTGTCAATTTCTTCTTTAGCCGGCACTAAAGGACCTTTTCTTTGACTAATTTCAATACCTTTCCTTTTGAACTCTTTCTTAGCCTAACCCCATTTGATCACTGAGCTCTTTGATGGGATAGATGAAGTAGAGACATCATTATAAAGACGGATTAAGTTTTCTTAAGCAAGTTGTAACCTCCCTTCTAAGAGGTTAGTGTAACACCCATTTCTTGGTTTGGTCATCGAACCCGAGCGATAAGATGTTACAGTAATTAACAGAATAGTTACATGCGATTCATAAGTCGAAAATTCTATTAAACGTTGAATAATTACATACATTCACGTAAAATCATGCTTTGCAAACAAAATCAGATTTAAATTGAGCTTACGAAAGCTCTAGAATTGACCCGGCATCAACAATGACCATTTTGAAACTTTTACAACAAAAAGGAGCAATTATGGGCCGTGTGCCCAGACAGTGTAACTCATTATGACCGTGTAGATTAAATTTGCAAATATAAAACAAAATCATACGAGCGTGTGGCTAGGCCGTGTAACAAACTGGGACCGTGTGAAAAACTAAATAACCAAATCTACAGTGCTTACATGGGTGTGTGGCCAGCCTGTGTGACTATTAAAAAATGTATGGTACAAATGGTTAATAATTTTCAGTTGTGTGACACACAACTATGTGGTGCAAAATAGGTCATTTGATGCATGATACAATCCAACCCTTAATAATGACCTAAAATGCATTTTAGTTTGCCACTAGGAACCTACCTATAACATGTCAAAACCATGCTAAAACATGCCATCCAATATATCCCTAAACATCTAACCAATATGCCACATTTGGCACCAAAACACAACAAAATTATCGACTACCATTTCTCAAACAAAAGCTTACCAAAAACCATTCAATACCATTTTTACATGATATCTACCTTAAGCATTCACCCTATTATCTACCTTACCCAATTAACTTCAAATTGTTATATTCATAATATCATTCAAGGTTCCACAACAAAATGGCAAGATGTATATATATTACTTGAACCAAAGCTAACCATTCATCTAAGTACATGATCACATATTAGACATACATAGACCATCCAAAATCCTAAAATGACTTCCTTAGGTACATGACAATAAGTATAACAAAAGACAACAAACTTTAGGGAATCTAGGATCTCGGTTGAATGTTGAAGTGGGACTCGAATAAAGCTATGTACCTAACCTACACACGAAAGACAAATTGTACGATGAGTAGGGAATTCAATTTATTTATTTTAAACGAGGTAGGATAGGAAAATCGCATAAACTTGAGTGAATGTCTAAAATCTATATAGCTTGAACTTTAACATGAGTTTGTCACTAGTTATACATTTGCCTAACTTAAGGATATCGTTCCATATTAACATACTGATACATTTCCAAACTCGTAAGCCCATTTTTTTAGCTCATTTAAAACCGTCATCCCGGATTGCTCGGCAATGATGACCCGCCATCCCTAATTGCTAGGAAACAATGGCATACCACCTCGGATTGCCCAGCAACGATGGTTTCATAAGTCATTTATGTCATCCCAGAAAGCCCGACAACAATGACCTGCCATCCCAGATTGCCCGGCAACGATGGTTTCTCAATTTTGGCCTAATAGCCCCTCGATCATCTCCATCACATCGTGTACGGCTATAATTCAACCATTTTGCAAGTTTCATTTTATATTTTCAGTATGCTTCTACTTAACTTCATATCAATCCACCATGAAAATCTATTCCATTATCGCAAGTTTATTCATTTAGGCACGTATCTTGGTATTCGGTTCAATTTACTCCAATTCCTTTCCATTCTCTACAATAAGTCTACCGTAAACAGTACACGACACATAATATCAAGAAATATAGAAATCAAATAAGTGTTATGTTTCAGAAACACTTACAAAAAACTCGAACTACTCTTCGCCAATTTTAGCCTTCCCCATTCCTTTTGATGCTCTTGCGTCGTCTTTAGCTACGAATATTAATACAACAATGCCTAACGTAATTTTGCAACTCAATTCACAATCAATTGTAAAGTCACACATATTCTGAAACTTATTCAATTTAGTTCTTAAAATTGAGACTAACCTAACTTTCAATTTAGAATTCAAATTTTCAAGCCGATTTCACTATAATCATTTTAGGACCTATTTTTAATTTCTACTATAAATTTCAAAATTTATGCATTTTAATCCTTATTATACCTCAATAGTCTCGGCAATCATATCATCCTCTAGAAGATCAATGTCCTCAACCTCCACAGAGGTAAGGAATGTTGTTCTTATTAACATTCATCAATATAGCCTTGAAAGTAGCCCAACCCTCGAAGGGAGAGTCAATAGGCATTCCACAGGCATCTGACAAATCTTCTTCTCTTAAGTGAACTCTTTTGGTTGCCCAATTGCTAACTTGTACTGCCACCAGTAGCATTCTTGCGTGTCCACCACTATCGGCATTCTCACCACCTCCAGAAGCGACCATTTTTCCATTATTCACTTTTTTATTAGTTTAAATGCACTAATTCTTTCCGCAAGAAATTACAAAAAGAGGAAGTAATTTGAAAGAAAATATTTTATAATAATAAAAAAAACAAATTTGTGAAAAAATCGGAGTCAGAGTTCGTGACCTTAAAAACTTGAATGATGCTGTGAGTTTAGAGTGTTCTCCATTTTTAGAAACTGGTGGATCAGTTTTTCACAAGTCACCTTGAGGCCATGACCATCACCACCATACCATGACCATCCATTACATACATGGCCCATCAACCCATTAGACCAAAAGAATAATTTTGTGAAATACGTGGGACATGCTTCATTTTGTATTTTTCCACAGCCAAAAAAAAAAAAAAACTCTTCCCCTCCCTTTTCTTCGTTCCCTCAGCTACTCCGACATTTAAAAAAAAAAAAATTCTTTTATAGTTTTTTCGATCTCTCATTCTCTTTCTTTTTTTAACAGCAAAAATTAGGGTTTTTTTCTTATATATTTTCTCGCGCTATTTTTCCTCCTCTTTGGACAACTCCTAGATTCACTGGTAAAAATTTAAGGTTTACAGATCTATTTCTCTGCTTAATCTCTTCACCATGTTTTGGAAGCTAACATCTTTATCTGCCTCTTCTCCGGTGAGTGATTTTTATACTGCTTGATTAATTAAATTAATTTCTCTGTTTCTTTTTAATTTAAAATTTTGATTTCTTTAATCTTTACTTACTACATTGATTTAGTAATTTTCTATCGTATGTAATGAACTTGTCATTTTTCATTAGGTTTCTATTTTTTTTTCTTTTTGTTTTTGTAGGTTCGAATTCTTGATTTTCTTTCTGCTTAGTTAATTTGAAATTTACTTTGGATTCATCGATGCCATAGCAGACTAGTTTCGACGACTTAAATTTGTCCGCCTTTTTGGGAAATTTCCTTGTTCAACTTGATGAATTAACTTTGAATTTTAAGTACTTTCTTTAGTTGGAAATGGTTGGAATTCTGTTTATTTGAAGCTGAACTTTCTTACTTAGTTTTATCTGCTTTTGCATGTAATTCAGAAAATCTGTTGAGCTATGTAGATATGCTTACCTGCATTTGTTTTTTTGATTCATTTTCGCTCTCCATTTTCTACGACTTGTTCTAAGAATTTTGTCGGGTTATTGATTTTTTTTGTTTACTGGATTCTGGTTAATTTCATTGACTCGATACTCATTTGTAGGTGGAGTCAATATTAGACAAGGAAAACTTTACTTTGGAAGAGCTTCTGGATGAGGAAGAAATAATCCAAGAGTGTAAAGCTTTAAACAGTCGGCTCATCAACTTGTAATTTTTGCCACTATATAACATTATGCCTTTTCCTTAAGTTTTTCTATTCAATTGATTATTAGTGAATGTCGGAGTCTTTGTAGAATCTAATAGATGAGTAGTCTTGCTTGATGCTCATGATGTGCTCAATATTTTATTTGCAGTCTGCGAGATAGAGCTCAAGTTGAGCAGTTATTGCGATATGTTGTTGAAGAACCTCCAGAGGATGCTGACAGCAAACGGGTCTTCAAGTAAGTAATTTTCATTTAATGAAGAATCAGGAAAAATAAATCTTTCTAGTTTGTTGGCTTGCAACTTATCTGATGTTAGTCATTCCTTTCTTAATGATGTGTTCTTTTATGTATCTAGGTTCCCATTCATAGCCTGTGAGATATTTACATGTGAGATAGATGTTATTCTGAAGACTTTAGTGGAGGAGGAAGAGGTATTTCATTTTTGTTCTTGATTATGCATTTTTAGTTGTGAAAACTGCTACGATTTTGTTTCTTATGCTTGTCTCCTTGTTGCAGTTGATGAACTTACTCTTCTCCTTCTTGGAACCAAACCGTCCTTATAGTGCCTTGCTAGCTGGTTATTTCAGTAAGGTAGTTTCTGTGCTGGTTCAATCATTTTTAGTTTGATTACTGCTTTAGTTATTATTACCACTTAATAGGTTTCTTTTGCTGTGGTACTTTAGGTTGTTGTCTGCCTTATGCTACGGAAGACTGTTCCAATTATGAACTACGTTCAAGTAAGTAAACATTTTGTGCTTACTATCACATTCTTAGATTCCTCAGAAATTTGCTTATCTGTTTCATTTATGTTGTTTGATGATGCATTCAAGAACCTGTAAATCTGTATGATTAGTGTAACCGAGACATGTATGAATGTAGACTGTCAGTTTGAACTTCATCTTGTGCCTCAGTTGAACTTTGGCATGGATGTGCATGATGCATCTACATAATTTGTCTCCTTAAGTTAACTTAAATGTGCTAAATTATGGGTGTTGTTAACAGTTCTGTAGATTATAGATCCTTTTCATCTGGTGAGTTGGTTCTCTGAGTTTTGCACAGTAATGACACTACAAGTGTAATGACTTGCATGGCAATATTGGGCTTCTTTGTGTTCTATAATCTCTGAACTATGAAGGATAGCATGTTTTATTTATATGGATTTACTGAGACAGCTTTGTAACAGGTACATCAAGATGTGTTTCGCCAACTGGTTGATTTGATAGGAATCACATCCATCATGGAGGTGCCTGAGTGGTTTCTTTTTCCTGGTTTAGTGCAGTAGTGAGTTTTATATGGTTCGTCTTTTCATATGTTTTGGATGAGCATTGAGATGAGATGCTTATTTTCACAGGTTTTGGTTCGGTTAGTAGGAGGTGATGATCATGTATATCCCAATTTTTTGGATGTAATGCAATGGTTAGCTGATAGCAATTTGCTGGAAATGATTGTGGATAAATTGAGTCCATCAGTAAGAGAATTTTCTGTTGTATTCTGGCGTAATGTTGTTTTAATATTTTCACGGCATGCCATTCTTCTCGTAACGAATACCTCACAACCTGCTTTTTATTTTTCTACATTGACCAGTGTCCTCCTGAAGTTCATGCTAATGCAGCAGAAACATTATGTACAATAACACGGAATTCCCCATCAGCTTTAGCCACTAAACTCTCTAGTCCAAGGTTTCTGAGATTCAGTTACTTTGTGTTCCCTCCCTATATGCATTGCCATTTTAATGCTCTACTTTGTTTATGTTTGTGACTTGACCGGTAATTTTGTATATGTTCATATACAGCTTTGTTGTAAGGATATTTGGTCATGCATTGGAAGATTCACATTCAAAATCTGGCCTTATACACTCACTCTCAGTTTGCATCTCGTTGTTGGATCCCAAAAGATCAGCAATTGTTTCTCCCTTGATGCATTCTTTCCGACATCAACATATGTATGAGCCTTCAATTCCTGTGAATTCGGAGACTATCAATGCTATGCTGCCTAAGCTTGGTGAGTGGGTTTCTTTTGCTGAAAGTTGTATGTAATCGTTTTTGTATATTCCTAGGTGCTTGGAACCTGTTGGCTTTCGTTTTAGCCATGGTCTTGAAGGCTGCTTTTGTTTGTGTAGGTGACTTACTCATGCTTTTGAATGTGTCCTCTGATGAGAAAATTTTGCCTACCACATATGGAGAATTGAGGCCGCCTCTTGGGAAGCATCGTCTAAAGGTTCATATTATATTCTCATCATAAGTCTCATGAACCATGGAATACTCAATCTGATAACTGACACCTGTTTGATTCTTTTGGTGTTTGTAATGCATATCAAACTTTGTAGGTGCAATAGGTGCAATAGGTGCATGTGTTATTTCTGAAATTTTTGCTTTTATTTCAGATTGTGGAATTTATTGCTGTACTGTTGAGAATTGGAAATGAAGCTGCAGAGAAGGAATTGGTCAACACAGGAACCATTCAACGAGTTATTGATCTTTTCTTCGAGTAAGCTCTTGCTTAAAACCGGCATCTTGAATGGAATTAAAAAACTTAATGGAGTTTGAATCTTGAAGAAAATGCTTGATGTCTTCCTGAGGTAGGTGTTGGTTTTTTTCTGCCAGCAGGCTCAAGATTGATTCTTTATTTCAAATTATGCAGGTACCCATACAACAATGCATTACATCATCATGTGGGGAGTATAATATTATCGTGTCTTGAAAGCAAGAGTGATGCAATAGTTGATCATCTTCTTCAAGAATGTGATTTGATTGGGAAATTTCTTCAAACTGACAAAAATCCAGTTCTTTCTGGTGACAGTAATCAGGTAGATGCTCTAATCATACAACTTTTCCCCATTTTCCTAAGAGCCATTATAAATAAAGAATCAGGAGCTGTTATAAAGCTACATGATTATGCAGTCAGCTTAACTCTTCTTTGCTCAAACAGCCTACTTTACCTGCTGCCGGAAAATGTGCACATCGGGTAGGAAACATTGGACATATTACACGCATTTCAAATAAAATTTTACAGTTGGGAAGCAGCAACAGCCGCATCCAGGCATGTATACAGGTGGGGAATTGGATGCTGTTTAATGTTGTATGAATGTTTCTGTCAGGATCTTACAGGATCTAGGTGCATTATTGCTTAACCTAACAACTTTTGTTATAATCAAAGTTAGAGAACGGATCTCTCTATGTGGTATGGTAAATATGAATTAAGCTCTATTATTTTGTTATTTGCCACATTGGTGGTATCTTTCATTGGCTGGAATTGCAATGTTGAATTATTTGACTTACTCTTTTCTTACTTGCTGACACGTCTTCATAAATTTCCTTATAGGAAAATAGCAAATGGAACGAGTGGCAAACTAATGTTTTGCAAGAACGTAATGCAGTCGAAAATGTTTATCGATGGGCTTGTGGGTACGTGCTTGTTTCATTTCTGATTGGTATTTCAGTCTGATTAGTTGGATTTTTATTTTGGGTCAATTACCTATAGATTTTGGTGCTTGGTATGGCATTTTAGGAGTGCTAGCACTAATGGATTCTAGATGGTCTTTGCGACAGATTTCCAACTTATAAAAATGAGATATGAAATGTTTCTTCTAGTTTTCTTGCTTATTTATGGCTTTTGCCTGTCATATAGTGCCTGCTAATGTGAAGAGTTGGTATTTCCCATTTTTGAACTTATATTTGTTGTTAGCACGTTGTTTCCAGTTGCAGTAATGGCATAGTTGTGAGACCTAACAGAAAATCACTTAAAGAGTAATGTATTTTTCCTTCTCCTGTCCAGCCGCCCAACAGCATTCCAAGATAGAACAAGGGATAGCGACGAGGATGATCTTCATGATAGAGATTATGATGTTGCAGCTTTAGCAAATAACCTAAGTCAGGCTTTCAGTTACAAAATATATGGGAATGATGATAATGAAGAAGTGTGTAGTTTGCTTCTCCTGAAAACTTCTTGAATTCTACCTGTTTGCTATACTTAATGTTTTTGTTTTACTCCTTTCAGGACCATGGTGGTCTTGGTCAAGATGACGAGGTAAGCAACTCTTTTTCTTTTAATTTACTTCAAATCTTTCTCTATGGTTTAATATGAGGCCAAGAGGGTGTTTTTCCTGTGGCTTCTGTATGTCTATTAAAAAGACATCGGTGGTAACATAATTTAGGGCTATTTATTAAGATCAGCTTGAGTGATGGATAACCAAACAAGCTGGCATTTTTTTGTCATTTTTAATGTGAAATTTGATGGCAAATGTATTTTTACGATGCAGGATGTATACTTTGATGATGAATCTGCTGAGGTTGTCATATCATCCTTGAGGCTCAGTGATGACCAAGGGAGGTGAGTTTTCTTGTTATTACTCATAGTAATGGAGTAATTTGGCTGATTAATATTTGTTCAAGTAGCCTTAGCTTCATGGCTATATCACAGTTGAATTCTTCTGTTGAACTAACCATTTTAATGGCGATTACAACCCATGTTTTAATGCAGCAGTCTGTTTACAAATTCCAATTGGTTTGCATTCCAAGATGATAAAATCGGTAATGAACCTATGGCCACATCACCCACAGAGGTATTTGATGATGTTAACTTGAATGGAACTGCAAACGGTGGTAACAGCAGTAGTGACGATGAGGTGATAGTTGGAGAGGAGGATGAGTTAAATGAAAGCAAACAGTCAATGAATGGCACATCTACTTCTGATGCGATGAATGGATTTAAAAATTCGATGAACGGTGGAGACTTGGATCCCCAAGGGGAGAAAGCAAATGCTTCTAATGATATGGGATTCTTCAGGTTTGATACAACTGAAAACAAGGACTTGCTTGGAGATAGGCCTTTACCTGAATGGGTGGGGTGGGGAGAATCATCGGATTTCCAAGTGGGTGGTTCAAGCAAGAATCCGTTTCTTGATGATGACAGCTCAGATGTCAACCTACCCAGAACTACAGAGACAGTGATGACTGATGTTGGACAGCCCTCGAATGGGGAATCCATACTTGCAAATGGTTCCTCAGACTCCGTGGATATGAGTGACGGATCAGTGAGCAGCAATTCAAGTAAAAAATCTCCACCATCTGTGCGCTCTTTGTTTGAAGAGGATGTTGAATTTGTAGGCGTGGAATTAGAAGGTACGGAGAAGGCAATGGAACAAGCCTTGAAAGAAGGGATAGTTGGGGAAGCAGGACCATTGAAAAGGAATATCATTCCTAATGTACCCGAAAAGGAGAACTCCGACGAAGTTGGTGCTGGGATAAAGGAGTTCAACGATGCAAACTATTGGAGGGTTGACAAAGAGGTCACTGTTTCGGAGTAATGCCTGCCAAACATATTTGTGGCAAAACATGGAATTAGAAAGTACGACGATGTGTACTTATGGAAGCTGGGAAGGGCTGAAGTAGCAAAATTGGTAATGTACAGTATAATTTTGTTTCCTGATGGTGTTGAAACGGTAGGCTGTGCTATTTTGGTTAATTACATGTTCATTAGTTATTTACTATTCAAGATTTTGTTTTGGTTTTTTTTTCCCTGTGACTGATTAACGCTCATATGGAATCAATATTTTAATGGCTCTGGTGTTTCTCTCTTCATATTCTCCCTTTCCCCCAGATTTTAACCCCCCTTTTTGGGGGGGGGGTGTTTTCATTTGGTTTTGATGTTTAGAATGACAAGATCTTTGCTTTTCTTCTTTTATAATTTATTCGGCTTAATACAATGGGCTTAGAACTTGAGAAACGTGTTATCAAAGGGATTAATATAATATAATATACATTGTCATTGTACATTTATTCGCTAAATATAATTAGAATGTTTGAACAAGAAAATTTAGAGTAGATAAGGATATTTAAATTAGAAGAAAAAAAGAAGGAAACTCCGTAGCTCTTATAGTTGTACCTTTTTAAACTGTAAGTGGATGATTTTTTTTTATCTAAATAAATGAATAAAGCTGAGTGAGAAGTTTATAATTCTGAAAGTGAATAATAAATTATTATTTATATTAAAAACAATTATTTAACACGCCAATATTTAAAAAATGAAAAAAATAAACAAATGGGCTTGTAGAGCCTAAAAGACTAAACCACCTTCTGTAAACAAATGGAATTGTAGAGCTTTGCTATCAAAATAAAAATTTAGGTATAGTTGAATTGAAGGGGCACTCGGTATATGGATAAAAATTAAGGGTAACTAAAATTATTGATAAATTTTTATTATCTAATTATAAAAAACTATAAAATATTTTTTTTTATTTTTCATCAAAAACGAATGGTGATGTGGCAGCTTTTTAAATTAGCATAATATTAACTTTAACCTTCATCATTTATGTATGTGTTAATTTAGTCTTGATTTTAGAATATTTACAAATTGTGTATTTTGGTTTTTTTTTTGTAGTTTTTTTTCTTTATGACCCTTTCACCTAAAAAGCTAAAAACACAAATTTATCAACTGAATTTGATAATATATATATAAATAGAAACACCCAAAAATTTAAAGATAATAAATTTCATCTTTTCTCATTTTTTTTAAATTAACCCTCAATATCAAAACTGTAAAAAAAATCGAATTAAACAATGTGTAAATGTGATGAGAGTAATATTATAAATTAAATAATGATGAATTGTAAATACAATTAATAAAGATATTAAAAATTTTATATTAAATTATATTATTGTACACCCACTATGTGGATAAAAATTTATGTAACAAACATATTTAATAAAAGTTGATACAAAAATCAAATGATGCTTTGATTGAAATGATAAAGTCATTATAAAAGAAGAAGAAGAAGAAGAAATGAATAAAGTCAAATATTGATAATTTATTGTGTCATGGATTTAAATCTTATTATGATTGCGTTTTTATTGATTTATAAATTATAAAAAGATTAAAAAAAACCCCTCATAATAATGTAATTTCTCAACTGAGTTGATGCTCGATAAACTTGTGACATCAACTCAGCACTGTTCACCAACTCTACCAGAGACTTAATACAAGTATAGATAGATAAGGGGTATTTTAGTAACTTCTCAATTGAGTTGATACTCCATAGACTTGTGACACCAACTCAACACTAGGCATCAACTCAGTTAGGGGCTTAATATATGTATGTATAGATAGATAGATGGATAGATAGATAGATAGATAGATAGATAGATAGATAAATAGATATTTGTACTATTATAATGTGTTTGATTGAGTTGATGTCACCCATTAATTGAATCTCAATTCTATTATAAAATTACGACTTATTAATAAAAAAAACCTTAGTGAAAAAAAAATTCAATTAACCCTCAACAAAATTTAGCACCCAATTGAGCCTTTAAAGATGAAAAATAATCAATCAAACTCCTCCATTGATGTTACCAAATTTGACCATTAAATTTTACTTATGTGAATGATAGACCGATTAGCCGACAACACATGGCACCCAATTGAGCCTTTAAAAATGAAAAATAATCAATCAAACTCCTCCATTGATGTTACCAAATTTGACCATTAAATTTTACTTATGTGAATGATAGACCAATTAGCCAACAACACATGGCAACCACGTGTACATCATGCTTGACGTGGCCCAGATCAGCAAGTATTTTTATTTTTATTTTTTAAAAATCTAATTCTTTAAAACAATAATTATTTAAAAAATTATAAGAAAATTATAAAATTATTTAAAAAAAATTAGAGTTATAAGGTATTATAAAATAAATATTAAATTTATTAAAAATAAAAATTATTAAAAACCATGAATGGAATGAACTAAGAATGATTGTCTAGGTTCAAATGCATCTGGATAACCACTTGTGCATTTTAGGCATGATTTTTAATAATTTTTTAAACATTTTAATATTTATAATAATTTTATAATTTCTTATAATTAATAATAATAATAATTTTTCATTATTCTTTTTGTAACTGTCTAAAGAACTATATCTAATATGAACCTAGACAAGTTGTTGTCTCGATTCAAATGAACCTAAACAATCTAGATGTGATTTTTAAATCATTATCTTTTAAAAATATTTAATTTTTAAGGATTTTTTAAAAAAATTTTACTACATGTGGTCTCCACATGTCACCGTGCAATTGGTTTATCAACTATGTCAACAAATTTTAATGGTCAAACTTAGTCAACATTTAACAGAGGGTCTTGATGGATTAATTTTTCATCTTGAAGGGCTTAATTGAGTGCTAAAATTTATTGAGTGCTTGATTGATTTTTTAATTTTTCGTTGAGGGCTTTGTTCACTAATAAGCCTAAAACTACCAAAAGCCTATTATTTTTATAAAGCAACTAATATTATTTTGAGAGCATTTTTTTATATTTTGATAAATTTAAAAAAAATACACATATAACGCAAATCATTAGATTTAAACCCAAAATATCATAATTTTTAGTATATGAGTTTTACCATTTCAACCAAAATGATATTTAATTCTTATATCTTTTTTTTTATAAATTTTTTATTATAAATTTTTTAACCGATTTTTTTATATGTTTGGTAAACTACACATAAGGTCACTAATTTATTAGTAGATTTACATTTTGGTCATTTAACTTCAACAAGTTACAAAATGATCATTGAATTTTTTTTTTCAAGAAACAACTTTGAACGTCACGAATCTGCAAATCAAAATTCAAGCAACTTTATTCTTCGATCTCTAACATTAATTGTTAGATCTACTTGGTTATAAGGCATGTTCCTACTTATTGATAGGTACTGATCCACCTAATAAATCGTCAAATCGTCACTTGGAGCTTGTTAGCTAGACTTTTTCTTTTAAATTTAACAACCCAATGACCCAAATAAAAACTTCTGAATAGTTCAATGATCATTTTGTAATTTTTTAAATTTAAGTGACCAAAATGTAAACTTACTTATGATTTAATGATAATTTTGGATTTTATAAAAGTGAAAGCCCATCACATACAGATATACGAATATATGCATTAAACATACCCATTTTTGCATGGTTCACCAAAGTGTAGACACGTGTAAAGCATTAACTGGTCATAGAATCTTTGCTCAGAAGAAAAGTACGGAAATACCCTCAAAAGAATTTCCAGAACCCGCATATCCCATATGTAACTATATAAATTAAGAGATGGCCGCGTTAACGATACAACAACAAACAACAATATTTGGTAATTTGTGTTAACAGGAAAATAGAAAGAACGAAAGGAGATGATAGAGGTAGTGTTGAACGACAGGCTGGGGAAGAAGGTGAGGGTGAAGTGTAACGAGGACGACACCATCGGCGACCTCAAGAAACTGGTTGCTGCTCAGACTGGAACCCGAGCCGATAAGATTCGAATCCAGAAGTGGTACACCATCTACAAGGACCATATCACCCTCAAAGACTACGAGATTCACGATGGCATGGGCCTCGAGCTCTATTACAACTAACCTCTCCTTCAATCAAACCCCTTAATTCCGGTAGTTTCTTTTCTATTACTGATAAATTCACTTATTTCAATGTCTATAATTGCATTATCTTCAATTTATTCCAACTTCATCTGTAAATCTAGAACCAGAGATCAATGGCTTTTATCTTTTATGTTTCTTTTTGTTAAATTAAATGTGAGCCAATAGCGTTAGACGGTTACGTAGCCTTCACTCAAGAATTACACTCAAATAATGCATGACCCGTTAAACTAATACCAGAATACTTATTTTTATGAACCAAATGACGCATAAATCTCTGAATTTTGAGGTTTTCTAAGTAAAGAATTAACTGATTAACAAATCAATAAGCGATTTAATGCAGCTAACAAATCGTTTTCCTTCAAATCGCTTGTTGATTCAGCTAATAGCGAAAATGTTTTTTTCCCCTTGTTATTTTCAATGACTCTTTAAGTCTCTGAATTTTGTTAATCAGTTCATTTTTACTGGGTAAGATGAAAAGAATTAACTTGGATCATTTTTTTCTTCCTTCCTCTTATCATTCTAATTCGGAATGATTTGTTATAACGATCTCACTTTATTTTCTTTCCTCTCAGTTTTTATTAGCAAACTCAAAATTTATTCTCTTTTATGTTGAGTCTTAGCAGATAATATATAGTTTAGCGACTTGCATTTTACAAGGAAATGTGCTTGTAGTTGTTGGTCATAAGGCCATTGTTTTCATAGGCTAAAAGATTTTACCATAGAGAAGTTTCACAAACCTTTTATGTTTACCTTCCTCTGGTTTTTGTGGCATGGAGAATCCCTTATAATAAAGGGATTCATTGTTGATCATGTGTTGTTTTAGACCCTGTTGTGTGTGTATTTGTTTGATCATAATTGATTTTTTTTACCATGTGGGATCTTATGAGATGATTATGAATTTATTTAGCTTTAACTTTTATGAAGCATTTGCAATTCAGTAGCTTCAATTTAGAAGTTACTTCATGAGAAGTTCTGAGATTTCCATTTACCCTTTTGCAGGTTTGAAGATGCAATAGGGAGTTAAGATGTATTTCAACTACAGGGAGAGATGAGTGGCATGCCTTTCAGGAAAGTGTTGATGTTTAGCTAGTAATAATTTTTGTAATCTGTTAATGGACTCTTCACCTATCCAGATACTTCTAATTTGGCTAATACCAAAAAAAAAAAAAGTGTTGAAGTTTGTGGACATGTCTAATCTAGCACTTCTTTGCCATATTTAATAAGTGTTAATTGTTGTGTGCCATACATATATGTATCTGCTGTCTAAAACTCACCTGCTTATGTTTAGTGATGAATCGTTAAATAATCTTGGTTAGCCATTTTATTGTCAAAGGATAAAGATAGTTACATGAAAATGTAGTGTCATGGGTTGTAACATGAAATAGGGTCATTACTTTGTGGTTTTAGTTTTGTTTGTCATCGTTATTGAATATCATTATCATGATAAGTGCCGAAGCGACCACAATAACGACCATAAATTGCTTTTTGTATTTAAATCCATGATGTAGGTTATAGTACCCAATTGACAGCTATAATTTGCTGTTTCTTGAATGTCTTGGC
The DNA here is from genome assembly GCF_007990345.1 of Gossypium hirsutum. Classification (NCBI taxonomy): domain Eukaryota; kingdom Viridiplantae; phylum Streptophyta; class Magnoliopsida; order Malvales; family Malvaceae; genus Gossypium; species Gossypium hirsutum. Next base: position 63,406,089 of record NC_053444.1, read on the forward strand.
TTTTCTCAAAGGATGATTGCTACTACCATCAACCATGATCCTGCTACTAATTGACTTTCAGACAAGCAAAGCTTGTCATTCATGTTTTTGGCTGACGACAATACTAACTTGTTATCTCAAGTTCAACTCCAGAAGCTGGACAATTCCAGAAATTATTTAAATTCTTTGCAATCAGAAATGTAGCCAAACCTTTTTTTTCTTTATCATTGTCATCAAAGCTTCATTGCATGTTTGAAACTTTTTATTGGACGATTGTATAAGCCCTATTATCTTTTTCTCGCTCATCATCATCATCATTTTCTATTTTGACTACCCTCATTTCATGAAGTGAATCAAATTTATTAATTTTCCTTTCTTTTTTTTGGAAAAGTGTTCTGCTTGTTTCTGGCATTGATCGACCTCCAAATCCACTACATAATATACCCGTGAAATATGTAATTGTATTGCCTACAAGTGGTATATTTAGCTTAGTTTTCCGTCTGTTCAGGTCCTTCCCTCCTTTTGTTTCAAGTTGACTAGAAAGAGAGTAGAAGAGGTGGCAACGAGCAAAGGGCTTGACTATTAAAATGGCGAAGCAAAGGGTCATGACCAACACCAACATAAAAACTGATAAAACATTCAGCATATTACAAAACTTTTTTTTTTTTGGCTTAATGGTATAAACACCCTCAAAATTTTTTTTTTTAAAATATCAATTAAATCTTTTCAAATTTTTTACATTCAATTGGGCTCTAAACTTACAAAATTATCAAATCTGCTGTTTGATTGATTTTAATTGTCAATTTGTAACAGAATTTTAACATGTGCTGACAGGACAATCTATGCTAACTGACAACGAGAGAAAAAGCACTAAGAGAAATGTGAATCCTTTTCCCGCTTGGACAGTGGCAAAATGTCTTTTAGGAACCTGGAATGGCCGATAAAAATCTTTATTTGATTATATTTTATAGGAAATTAGTTAGTATATTGAATGCGGAGTTTTCACAGTTAGAAAGTTGACAAATATCCTATAAAAATATAATAAAATATTAAAAAATATATATTTGTCAAACTTTCAAGATTATTTGTAGAATAAAAAATTATAGTACGAGTGTACCAAATATTAACCCTATATTTTATAATATATATTTTTAAAATTCATCGATTTAAATGTAAAATATTTATTTTATATTATAAAAATTAAAAATAATTATAAAAGTATAATTTGATTTGGTTCAAAAATTACAATTTTCTAATTTGTGAACAACAAACTAAACTAACTACTTTTAAATAATAATCAAACCGAATTAAATAATTGAACCAAAATTGAATCAAATCGATTTTCATTTTCTTCAAATTTTTAATCAACCCTTGGAAATGCTGTCTTTCAACATTGAACGGAAAAAAAGGAACAAATTGAAAGGTGTTGGTGAAGAAACAACATCAAAACCGACAATGGGACATCAAGCAAATCCAAGTAGATGAATGCAGAGATGATGAGGATTGTTAGAAAAGCAAGAGGAAAACATGGTGTGGATATATGGCAAATGGAAAACCCTAAACCACAACAAAAATAATGCATGGTTGGTGAAGAATCAAAACTTGACCAAAGGTGTCAGGAAGAAATGCTTTGGCAACAAAGATCAAGTCAGTGGTTGATTGAGGGGGACAGAATCACAGAAATACGAAATTTTATCATTTGAGTACGATGGCTAGGTGGCAAAAGAACAATATTCATTCCCTGAAAGTAGGGGATGAGGATTGGTGTGAGGATCCGAAACTGCTACGTCAACATGCGGTAGATTTCTTTACTAATCTATTCCAAACGGATAGCTTGGCAGCACCTTATTATGCAGTTCGGGTCAATTTTTTAAAATTTTCGGATAATGAATTAAGGTGTTTGTCTAGCTTTGTTACGGAGGAAGAAGTGCATAGGGTAGTAATGGATATGCATCCGTTGAAAGCGTCGGGGATTGATGGGTTGCCTGCTATGTTTTTTCAGAAAAATTGGCAGGTAGTGAAGTGAAGTGAAGTGTAGTGGGGACGGTTCAAGGGGTGATGGAGGGAGGTAATATTGAGGAATGGATAAATAAGACTATATTGGTTCCGATTCCGAAGGTAAAAAGCCCAGAAATGGTTAAGCAATTCCGGTCTATTAGTCTCTGCACGGTGACTTATAAGATCAGTGGCAGAGCAAGCACAGGCACGCCTTAAAATAAAAAAATTTTCATTTAAGATTTTTATAATTTGTAAAATTTTAAATTAATAATAATAAAATTATACTTTTACCTTAAAAATAATAAAAATTTGATTCAATTCTTTAAAAATTATAAAAATATAATTTATTAAAATAGTAAAATTATATTTCTACTATTATAAAAATATACAATTTAATTTCTTCCCCAACATTTTTCTTGTACAAAGGATAATGTTAAGATGAGATTTTATTGATGACACGTTGCTGGATATTGGGATTCTAGACTTGTTAAGTGAAACTATTATGAAATGCGTCAGTTATGTACGAATGCAGACTGAGTTGGAATGGGCTGCTTTCAGAACCGTTTTCAACCTCGCGTGGTATACGTCAAGGGGATCCTTTATTACCATATCTATTTGTTTTGTGTATGGAAAGGTTGGCCCAAGCCATTGCATTGGAGGTGAATGATGGTAGATTGAAACCGATTAAGTTGAATAGGGAAGGGCCAGTAATTAACCACCTTTTCTTTGCGGATGATTTAATTGTTTTTGCAGAAGCTTCGACGGAACAAATGGGAGTTATTAATTCTGTTATTGTTCGATTTTGCGAAAGTTCTAGACATTTAGTGAACCGTGAAAAACACAGGTATCTTTCAGCAAGAATGTGACGAATATGATGGGATTAAATTTGAGCAATGGATTGGGATTCAAGAAAGTAGGACTTGGGTCGATATCTAGGGTACATTTGCTTCACAAAAGAGTTACTAGAGAGACTTATCGGTACGTGATTGATAGAATGCGACAGAAATTGTCAGGTTGGAAGGCAAAAAGTTTGTCGCTTTCAGGACGGATCACGTTGGCAAAGTCTGTGCTAGCTACTATTCCGACCTATGTTATGCAAACCATGTTGGTTCCCAAAGGAGTCTGCTTTGAGATGGAAAAGATTATCTGTGGGTTTGTTTGGGGATCAACGGAAAAGAAGAAGGAAGTTCTTTTGGTTGGATGGGACTGATTGTGCAAAGGGGTGAATGAGGGGGAGTGGTATTACGAAAGATGGTAGAATTAAACCAATCGTTTCTAATGAAGTCAGAATTCAAAATAGCTCAGAACGTCGATCATTTATGAGCCAAAGTCTTGCATAACAAGCAAGAGGTCCTCCCGGCCTCCATCATACGAGGCAGTTGCTCCAGGTTGTGGAGGGGAATAGCTCAGGTCTGGGAATTTGTCAAGAAAGGGATATGTTGGAAGCTTGGAAATGGTAGGTCGGTGGATTTTTGGCATGATGAATGGATTCCGGGATCGGGCCCGTTAATAGAACATGTAAGAGACCCGAATTTCAACCCCACGGAATTCACTCCAGTATCAAAGATGGTGGAGGGGGATGGAAGATGGGATTGGACTCGACTACAATTTGTGTTGTCGGAGAATGGTCTTCAGAGACTTGGGGTGACCGTACCTCCAAATAACAATGATGAGGAATAACAATGATGAGGATGATAGGTTGTGTTGGAGGTGGGAATCGAGAAGATGTTTTAGGGTGAGTTTGGATGGGCAATGCGTTTACCTGCAGTTAATGTAAAAACAAGATACTGTAGCGTGAGACAAAAAATAAGCTAAACGCACCGCACCCAATTGCCCATCCAAATCCACCCTTAGTGTCAAGTCTGCTTACAGTTCTTTGCAGGATAATCAGACGGTAAATGACTTTCTGTGGAAGGCAGCACGGAGGCTAAAAGGGCCACAAAGGGTGAGATCTTTCCTACGGCTAGTATTGAATGACGGACTCCTCACGAGTGCGGAGACACATGACGGAGGAGGCAAATTGCAGCAGTTGTGGATGTAGGGTGGAAGACACGGATCATGTGTTGAGGCTTTGTTTTAGGGCAGTTACAACTCGGTCGGCTATTATTCAGCCTTCAAAACTTACTGAATTCATATCTTTGAGCCTCAAAGATTGGATACTCATTAATATATCTAGACCGGATTACTTTCCAATAGTAAGTGATAATTGAGATGTGGTTTTTGGGATTATTTGTTGAGGCGCGAAACAAAAGAATTTTTTATCCTAACTTTGAAAAGAAAGCAGGATTTCTGCAGTGGTATTTGCGGCTTGTGGATAACGTTAGTACTGCCGAATGTTTATTTCGAAAGGGGTTGGATAGCATAAGTAGGGGAGGAGTGGGATACGATGGGAGGTGCCGAAATGGGAGTGGATAAAGCTGTGGGCTCATTTGTTGCTGCAGTGGGGGAGTGGTCAGGGACAATGGGAGGTTGGCTATAAGGGTTTTCCCATAAAATAGGGATTTGCCCGGTGTTGGAAGCTGAGTTGGGGGGGGGGGCTTTTGAGGGAGTTAAGCTAGCGTAGAAGGGAATTAAGGATATTGTCTTAGAGATGGACTGTATAGAAGCAGTTAACCTGTTGATTGGTCATACTCGAGATTAGAACTTGTTAGAGGAGAGAGTAAATGATTTATTGGAACGGATAGAAGAATTTTGAGTGGTATATATATCAAGACAGAAGAACAAAATAGCTGACCGTATGTTCAATCTTGCCATGAAAATGAATGCTAAATAGAAAGTTTTTGACGAACTTTGCTAGACGGTGTATGATATGTGGTGGTTGAGATTTCTAACTCCATGACAAGATGAAGTTCCAACCAAAGGTGCACATAAAATTTAATTCAATTAGTAAAATTTGTTAATCTTTGTGCCTACACTCTCTGCACTTGGTTGCATTGCCTTTGCATTTGCCAAAAGTCCCAACCAATCTCTTTTCTTAGGGCTTCTTTAGTTCAACATTTGTTTCCATTGAAAAAGGCCGAAGTTAGAAAATTTTTGAGGGATTGAAATGAAATTATATTTTTTTATTGGAGTTAAAATGTAATTTTACTATTTTAATAGTTTATAATTTTTTCAATTTTTAAAGGATTAAATTAAAAATTTATCATTTTTAGGAGATCAAAGTGCAAATTTATCATTTACTAACTTAAAATTATATAAAATTTAAAGAGCTAAAAATTACTTTTTACAAAAAAAAGAATAAATTATAAACTAAATAAAAATAAATTTTAATTTGGTTCGAGTAACCATATTCGGATGGAAGTTTCTTGCTCAGCCTTAGTTTTATGAACCCTTTGGGCAAATTTGTTCCAAACCATAGTGTATGGATTGCAGAGTTTGAGGACGATTGGGTGAGTATGGGAGAAGTGGAAGAATAGAAGATAATATGGAGAAAGAGACTAAATTAATTGCATTTAAGAAGAATAAATGAATAGGGTGAGACCTGATACTGTCAAACATGTTAAAAAGAACATCTAAATGGCATTACCAATCACTAACCCTAATTTGAAAATCCACCCTCCACTTCCCTCTGATTTTATATTTTCTGCCTACTCCTACCAAACATGTCATCATCTAACATCCTACTTATTCCACTAATGTACACACTGACAAACAAGGAAAATAATGATAATAACAATAGTAATAGTAAAACACAGAACAAGGAAGCTCCCTGCTAAATGCTTGCTAAACTAATAATCATCAATGCGGTTGCTATTTAAACCGCATTTCTATTTCTGGTGGAATTAACACCGTAGATGGTGTTACCGACTTCGGCAGCTTGGCATTGTTTCCTCATCTCTATCACCTTCTTGTGAGAGTTGGAGTGCAATGATGGAACAAATGTAGGACTTGCAGCAGGACGGTATTCTGGAAAGAGGCGGCCAGACCTGTAGCGAACCCCACATGCATTACAAAGGGTCTTTGGACCCTTGGGTCCTTCTCTCCATTGTGGAGTTTTTGTAACTTCACAGTGCGTACATTTCCTAACAACAGCAGTCTCTTCGGAGGAGGATTTGTCGATCTCACAGGAACCTGAAAGCCATGTCAGGTTCTTTTTCTTCTATCTCTTTTTGGCAGATTTCTCTGTTAAATGGCTTTCTGATTCTGATTCAGAACCAACCAAGGAAGTAGATCCTGTGGAGGATATGAAAGGCAATGTGAACTGCAGGTTAAAGGTAGATGCTCGCCTGCGCTTGCTTCGGTCACGTTTCACCAGGAAACTTAGCTTAGGGTTGATAGGTGCCGGCTTTGCAGATGAGCAAGCGCTACTGGTTTCAAGTACAGACACTGGACTAGAAGTCTGGAACCAGGTTGAACCTTTGACATCCACAGATTCTCCGTTTAGGGTAGTAGTGCTTCTGCTGGAGGATGCTTTGGTAATGCCTGACAACTGGTTTAGCTCTGAAGACTCATCACACTAGATACAAAAGGGAAGAAGAATTAAGCAATAAGTCAGATGTGAGGTTAAGGAAGAATTTACTCCTATCTTAACAATAAATAAATAAAAGGGATAGGAAGAAAAAATAAACTCTAAAGAATTAGTCATTCATTTTAGTGGCTGTACGAGGATCCAATTGAAAATGATACTAGAAAACACCATCGACTACTAGAACAATTGCATGAATCTCTAATACTAAAATTTATCTTAAAAAGAACCACTGTGCCATTGAACAGTAACCAGAGAGTCACAATCAACTGCATTTCTTGGTAAGGCAAACCAAGCATTGATTAGCCTGCTTGCTTTCTCTGACCAAAAACATGTACCACACTATAACAGCATGACTCCACCAGTGCACATAATATGCCTCATGCTCTTATTGTATCAAGTATTTTCATTTGTAACTCTTTGTCACACCATATAACCAGCTTTAACCAAAGCTTTTCCCAGAGCATCCTTCACAGAAGAATTTTGTCAATAAAGAGCCTAATGTTTAATAACTACAAGGAGGTTGAGAAACACTGCACAACTCCGACGAAACAAAATTGTTTTGCATAACATTGCTTTTTAACAAAGACTAACGAATAATTAACATATTGCCTATTAATGGTTGCTTTCTGGGAAGTACATCCTGAAAGTGCACATGTATTGATGCACATGTTAGATTTGTAAACTGTATAGCCAAAACACAGAACACTAATCTAATACACACTAAAGCATAGTAACTAATAACTCCATAAATATCATTAGACATCACTAGCATAAGGAGAAACAAAGGTAACTCACAGAAACTGGAAACTTATTCTCCAAAGTATCACTGAAAAAATCGCCACAAAAAACCAGAAGACAAGCCGGCCAAAACATTAGTGGGCGGCGGTGTTGGGTATGGGTCCCACTATGTGGGAAACCCATATTTTATGCTATAATGTTTTGTCCCTTCTTTGGTTTTGTCAAAAGCCACTTTGGGGTTCTTTTAACGGGTGTTGGGCAAAAATTTTAGCAGAGAGCTAAAAAAAAAAAAAAAAAAAAATAGAGAGAAAGAGAATAGAAAAATCAGTTTTTCAAGCTTGGTGCAGCAGTGATCAACTCTTCGATTGAAGGTCCATCCGTGGTTCGATTGAGCTGATTTTTGGACAGCAGCTAGGTGATAAGGTGTTCTTGACTTTGTACGGTCGGATTTTTCATCCGAGTCTTGTAGCGTCGGAAATACCCATTTTTCAGCAGCTACGTTTTTGGTGATGTTCTCTCATTTTTCTCTCTTTTGCTAAAGATTACATGTTGTTAGCCTTGTCGGTGTTGAATGCTTGTTGTAGGCTTGATATTGTGATCTTGTAGTTGAACATTTGATGATAGTGGAGCTCTTTATCGGACTCTAAAGTCCCGTGGTTTTTACCCTTAATTTAGAAGGGTTTTCCACGTAAAAATATCGGTGTCTCTATTTATTTTTGTTGTGGTTGCATTAGTTGATTTGTGGTTGATTAAGGTTGCTAGAGAACATATCTTGTGCTATTGTGCTTGCCATAATTTTTACAGGAGTTATAAGGAGAGAAAGAACACCGGTTGTGCTTTCGCTTTGTTTCGGTTGTTCGGTTTCTTCCCAACAAACTGGTACCAGAGCTTGGTTATTGTGTCAGATAATTATGGAAATTAATACGAGCAAGATGATTATGTTGAATGGCACAAATTATCAACTTTGGCGGAATAAAATGAAGGACTTGTTGTTTGTGAAGGCTTTGCATCTTCCGGTCTTTACTACTCAAAAACCCGATTCGAAAAGTGATGAAGAATGGGAATTTGAGCATCAACAAGTGTGTGGCTTTATTCGGCAATTTGTTGAAGAAAATGTTTACAATCACATTGATCAGGAGACACATGCTCGAACATTGTGGGAGAAGCTTGAAAGCTTGTATGCTTCGAGGTCGGGCAATAACAAGTTATTTTTGCTGAAGAAAATGATGGCGCTGAAATATAAAGAAGGAATGTCTATAGCTGACCATGTTAGTGAATTTCAGAGTATGATGAATCAGTTGCTTGGTATGGGTGTCAAATTTGATGACGAGATTTTAGGACTTTGGTTGCTTGCTACTCTACCAGACTCTTGGGAGACCTTTCGAGTCTCACTCATTAATTCTGCCCCACAGGGTATTATTACTTTGGATTTGGCTAAGAGTGGTGTGTTGAATGAAGAGGTTAGAAGAAGATCTCAGGGTTCTACATCACAGTCCGAGGTGTTGGTTATCGAGAACAGGGGGAGAAACAGAGACAAAGATGGAAAGGGTAGAGATAAAAGCCGAAGCAAGTCAAGATCGAGATACAAGAATCTTGAGTGTCATCATTGTGGTAAGAAAGGCCATATCAAGAAATATTGCTTCAAGTGGAAGAAAGAGAACAAAAGTGGTGGTGATAAACACGACCGGAATGACGATGAAAAATCCGAGCGTGTTGCTACTGTTACTCGTGAAGATTTGTTAGTTATTTGTGATCAGAATTTGGTCAACCTAGCATGCGACGAGACTAGTTGGGTGATTGATACTGGTGCATCACTTCATGTCACGTCGAGGAAGGAATTCTTCACATCTTATACTCCTGGTGATTTTGGGGTATTGAAGATGGGTAATGATGGTTTGGTTTCGGTTATTGGTATGGGAGATGTTAGCTTGGTAAGTAACAACGGAACAAAGTTAACTCTCAAGGATGTCAGACATGCACCGGATGTCCGTTTGAATTTGATTTCTGCAGGAAAGCTTGATGATGAGGGATTCTGTAACACCTTCAGTGAAGGGCAGTGGAAGCTGACTAAAGGCTCATTGGTTGTGGCTCGAGGAAAGAAGAGCTCAAATTTGTACTTGATGCAAGCTTTGACTTCTCGAGAGACGGTGAATGTGACACTGAATGACAACTCAAGTGAGTTGTGGCATAAACGACTCAGTCACATGAGTGAGAAGGGGCTTAACTGTTTAGCGAAGAAGAATCAACTTTCAGGTTTAAAGAATGCTACACTGAAGAATTGTGCTCATTGTCTAGCAGGAAAGCAGAAAAGAGTTTCATTTAGAAGCCATCCTCCTCATAGGAAATCAGAGTTGCTAGAGTTGGTCCATTCAGATGTTTGTGGTCCGATAAAAGTAACATCACATGGTGGTGCACTTTACTTTGTGACTTTCATTGATGATTGTTCAAGAAAGCTATGGGTTTACACTTTGAAGTCTAAAAATCAAGTCTTTGAGGTGTTTAAACAGTTTCAAGCATCAGTTGAAAGGGAAACTGGGAAGAAGTTGAAGTGCATTCGTACTGATAATGGTGGCGAGTACACAGGGTCGTTTCATGAGTATTGTCTGCGACAGGGAATCAGACATCAGAGAACACCACCAAAGACTCCACAGTTAAATGGGTTAGCTGAAAGAATGAACCGAACATTGATTGAGAGAGTCAGATGTTTGTTGTCAGATGCAAAGTTACCAAGACCGTTTTGGGCTGAAGCTTTGAATACAGTGACACATGTGATAAATCTGTCTCCTAGTGTTCCTTTGAAAGGTGATGTGCCAGATAGAGTTTGGTTTGGTAAAGACGTGTCATATGATCACCTACGTGTGTTCGGTTGTAAAGCATTTGTTCATGTTCCAAAGGATGAAAGATCCAAGTTGGATGCCAAGGCTCGACAATGCATTTTTATTGGTTATGGTCTAGATGGTGAGTTTGGTTATAGACTCTATGATCCAGTTCAGAAGAAACTCGTGAGAAGCAGAGATGTTGTCTTCATTGAGGATCAGACCATTGATGACATTGATAAGACGGAGAAAGTGGATTCACAAGGTAGTGGTGACTTGATCGATGTGAATCCGGTTCCCCTAGACTCTTCACCAGATCCTATCCAGGATGATGTGCATGGTGATGTTAGTGGTGACCATCAGACTATAGGTGACTTTGATACTCCCATGGATGATGTTGTGAATGATCAACAACAAGCACCTATAGCTCCACCAGCAGTTCCACTTCGAAGGTCTTCTAGAGATCGACGATCTTCTGTCAGGTATTCTCCTGATGAATATGTTCTTTTGACTGACGGGGGAGAACCTGAATGTTATGAAGAGGCTATGGAGAGTGAATGCAAAGATCAGTGGGTTGAAGCGATGAAAGGCGAACTTCAATCATTGCATGAGAACCATACTTTTGAATTGGTGAAACTGCCTAAGGGCAAAAGAGCTTTGAAGAATCGGTGGGTTTACAGGTTGAAGCAAGAAGAGAAGTCTTCATCTCCACGATACAAAGCTAGATTGGTCGTCAAGGGTTATACTCAGAAAAAGGGGGTTGATTTTGAAGAAATATTTTCTCCGGTTGTGAAGATGTCCTCTATCAGAACTATACTGAGTTTGGCAGCTTGTTATGACCTAGAGGTTGAACAAATGGATGTGAAAACTGCTTTTCTTCATGGTGACTTGGAAGAAGAGCTTTACATGGAGCAGCCAGAGGGTTTTGTTGCACAAGGGAAAGAGGACTATGTGTGCAGATTGAAGAAGAGCTTGTATGGTTTGAAGCAAGCTCCAAGGCAATGGTACAAGAAGTTTGAGTCTGTTATGGGGGAGCAAGGCTACAAGAAGACTACTTCTGATCATTGTGTGTTTGTTAAGAGATTCTCTGGTGATGATTTTATTATTCTTTTGCTCTATGTTGATGATATGCTTATTGTTGGTCAGAATGCTTCTAGAATTGAGAAGTTGAAACAAGAGTTGAGTAAATCCTTTGCAATGAAGGATTTGGGGCCAGCAAAGCAAATTCTTGGCATAAGACTGACACGTGATAGAAAGGCCAAGAAATTATGGTTATCACAAGAGAGGTACATTGAGAAAGTACTTCAAAGGTTTAGTATGGACAAAGCTAAAGCGGTGAATACTCCATTTGCTATGCACTTTAGATTGAGTGTTAAGCATAGTCCTTCCACAGAAAAGGAGAAGGAAGAGATGCAGAAAATTCCTTACTCTTCAGCCGTGGGTAGTTTGATGTACGCAATGGTTTGCACGAGACCAGACTTGGCTTATGCCGTTGGTACAGTTAGTCGGTTTCTTTCTAATCCAGGCAGAGAGCATTGGAATGCAGTGAAGTGGATTATGAGATATCTTCGTGGCACTTCCAACATGAAACTTTGTTTCGGCAATGAGAAACCTGTTCTTGTTGGGTATACAGATTCAGACATGGCCGGAGACATTGACTCGAGGAGATCTACTTCAGGTTACTTAATCACTTATGCAGGGGGAGCTGTGGCATGGCAATCGAGACTGCAAAAGTGTGTTGCATTGTCCACCACCGAATCAGAGTTCATTGCAGCAACCGAAGCGTGTAAGGAGATGCTTTGGATGAAGAAGTTTGTGCATGAGCTTGGTTTTACTCAGGAGAAGTATGTCCTGTACTGTGATAGCCAGAGTGCTATTCATCTTGGTAAGAACTCAACTTTTCATGCTAGATCTAAGCATATTGACGTGAGGTACCATTGGATACGAGATGTTCTTGAAGCTAAGCTGTTAGAGCTTGAGAAGATACACACTAATGATAATGGTGCTGATATGTTGACGAAGGCCTTACCAAGAGGAAAGTTTGAAGCATGTTGTTTGACCTCCGGTATGGAGGCATTCCCCACATAGTTGGAGGGGGAGATTTGTTGGGTATGGGTCCCACTATGTGGGAAACCCATATTTTATGCTATAATGTTTTGTCCCTTCTTTGGTTTTGTCAAAAGCCACTTTGGGGTTCTTTTAACGGGTGTTGGGCAAAAATTTTAGCAGAGAGCTAAAAAAAAAAAAAAAAAAAAAATAGAGAGAAAGAGAATAGAAAAATCAGTTTTTCAAGCTTGGTGCAGCAGTGATCAACTCTTCGATTGAAGGTCCATCCGTGGTTCGATTGAGCTGATTTTTGGACAGCAGCTAGGTGATAAGGTGTTCTTGACTTTGTACGGTCGGATTTTTCATCCGAGTCTTGTAGCGTCGGAAATACCCATTTTTCAGCAGCTACGTTTTTGGTGATGTTCTCTCATTTTTCTCTCTTTTGCTAAAGATTACATGTTGTTAGCCTTGTCGGTGTTGAATGCTTGTTGTAGGCTTGATATTGTGATCTTGTAGTTGAACATTTGATGATAGTGGAGCTCTTTATCGGACTCTAAAGTCCCGTGGTTTTTACCCTTAATTTAGAAGGGTTTTCCACGTAAAAATATCGGTGTCTCTATTTATTTTTGTTGTGGTTGCATTAGTTGATTTGTGGTTGATTAAGGTTGCTAGAGAACATATCTTGTGCTATTGTGCTTGCCATAATTTTTACAGGAGTTATAAGGAGAGAAAGAACACCGGTTGTGCTTTCGCTTTGTTTCGGTTGTTCGGTTTCTTCCCAACAGGCGGCTCCAAGTTTTGGAAGTTACAATCCCAATCTTCACCACCATCATCACCGCCGCCACCAACATAACTTTTATCTTCAACATCACCGAGAGGCAGATGAAAATCTTTTACAACACCTTCACCACTAGCACCATCATCATCCGTTCCTTCAACATCTTCCAATGGGAAATCTAAATACTTCACTACGTCGTCAAATAAACCATCATTGACCCCAAACCCATCGAAGCATTTGTTAAACCAAGAATTATTCATAGTTTTTTTCTCTGATTTTGCTCTTCCTTATTTTTCTGTTCACAAAATAAAGAAAAAAAAATGAATGTTAATTACTATTATATACAAAGGTATAATAAAAACGCGTTTAATGTAAACATTTATGACAAAATAAGTGGAAAATTTAATTTAAACGCCTACAAAAAGGGGGTTTGTAACAAGTTATTATCCAATATGGAAATCAGCTTCTCTAGCTAACATTCCGCTTTTCTTTTATCATTTTTATTATTATTTACAAAGCAATAATGTCTTGAGCAATAACTTTTTTATTTATAAAAATTATTTTTTAAGAAATTAAGGAGTATAGGATACTATTTAAGGCAAAAATAATAAAGTTTCCTATACAGGTGATTTTATATATGGAAATAAATATCTCTTTTTAGATTTGCTACTAAACAAGTAGCCTAATTAGCAAAGCAAGCAACAACTTATTTATTTTATATAAAAAAATTGAAGAAATTAAGGAGACTAAACTAATAAAAAATAAAGTTTCCTAGGTGTGAAAGCTTAACCAAATAAATAAATAAACAACCTATTTAGGTGGGTTTTATATAAGGAAATAAATATCTTAGAGAACCAGTTAAGTCGTCATTTTAGCATGAAAAATTTTAACCAAATAATGTAATAATAATTTCAATAGCTTGTTTACATGGAAAATAAAAATGTAGCAAAATGAAATTTCTAACAATTAGTAAATAATTACAAAGAAAAGAGTTCCAAGTGCCATTTTCTTCATTTCCTGAGTTATCAAACAGAGAACAAAGCTAAACTGTAGAGGAGAAAGTGAAAGAAAAAATGCAAATGAAATGCTAACATTTAAAATGTTTTTTTATTCTCTGAACAGGGAAAAGAAAAACAAAATGCAAAGAGAGAGAGAGTGAGAGAGAGAGGGGACCTTGTTTCAAGGAGAGAGTTGAAGGAGAGGCATTGTTTGGATTAGAGGAAAATGAGAGAAAATGAGAGAGGAGATGATATTACTGTGTCTGACATTGGGATTTTTACGGATTTTGTGTGTGTGAGAGAGAGGGAGCAAAAGTTAATGTGGGAGGACGCACATGGAGGTGACTGTACGGTTTCACTTTTCATGACCGCTCATCTGTCAATTATTTATTAATTGGCTTAACTACAAAATTGCCTCTCACACTGTACCACTTTTCCACTTAAATACCTAAATTATTATTACTATTATTATTATTATTATTATTTAAATGTATCTAAACTATCTCGTTTTACTCAAACAATACCACATGTCACACTCTTATTGGTAGGTATTATGCTTTTGGGTAAAATGAAAGAAAATTAATACTTTAAATATCAGATTTTATTAAGAAAACTTTAAGTATCTAGATGAAAAATTAATAATGTAACCCCTAGTAGATTTTTTGATAAAATATAGTATTGGTATTTTTTTTTTTACTCAAACCAAAGGAAAGACGAAAATAAGGTTATGATTAAAAATTAAAAAAGGGGTTTGAAATAGAAAAGAAATTAAAATTTTTGGTAATTTACGTATGTGCAATGTAAATATGATTTTTAGTCCATTCATGTTTGATTTTGATTTAATCTGTATTTATAACTCATAATTGTTTGAATTGAAAAGAATATAAATGTGATTTTAAATTTTTAATAAATTTAATATACCATTTGCTATTTAATGTTTAATTTGTTAATTGGTTTTTTTTTCAATTTGGTACTTAAGTTTGGTTTCAATATACAATTTAGCATCCAAACTAAACAACATTTTATGGCCCAAAATATTTGACATGTATGATCTAGTAAAAAATATAGGTACTTAATTGGAACAAAAGAAAATTTCAGAAACTAAATTAAACATTAAAGTTAAATTTAGGCACTTGTATGAGACAAAGAAAAATTTCAGTATTGAAGCTAAATATAGGTACCAAATAATATATTAAGCAATTAGAAAAAAAGTGGAGGAGATCACCGACGAGAGGAGATGGAGTGAGTTGGAGGAAGAGAAACAAATCATTGTCATTTTGGTATTGCAAATATAATTTAGTTGTAGCTTCTCACATGCCTGTGGTCCCTTTTTCCTCTTTTTTTTATATATTTTTTAAAAATTGATTTTATCCTATTTCCTTTTATTGTAAGATTTTTGTTTTTCTTTTTCACTCATTTACGTAAGCAGTAAAAGATTCTGATAGATAATTGGATTGGTAAGAGATTTATTAGAGTTTAAAGAAATTCCGAGAAAATAAAAAATCTATTTGGATTCTAATGTTTTTTAATCAAATATTATCATAAATTATTCAGTTTAGTTGAATTTTTTATTCCATTTATAATTTAATTTATATTTCTAAAACTGATTAAATTTATTTTAGGATAATTTAGTTTTTTATGAATAGATATGTATATTTGAAACGGACAACCTGCCAAATTGTGAACTGGCGGTTTAGAGGCCTAGATTCTACTTTTTTAAGTACAGATTGGTTCTCTGTTTCCACAAAAATTATAACAACCCTACAATACATCTGTAGACCTTTGACCACGAAACCAGAACACCTTTTCCATGTTTTATAAACACAGTTAAAATGTAAATAATCACGTGTAAAATATTATTTAATATTAATTGCAGGCAAATAATTGATTGGGTGAAACGTGTGTTTGTAAAGGAACATCCTATCAAAGCAGCTGAAAGGAACTTTTAAACTGTACAACATCATCATTTAAGTGCGGAAAACAAGTAATCCCTTTTCTTTTTCCTTTTCAATCTACTGTGAGGCTCACGTTTAAAGCAGCCGAGTAAAATAAAATAATACCTTCACTAAAATTAATGCATAGTTCTAGAAAAACTTGTACCATCTGTGGACCCCACTTAATTTTATGTTTGGTCTGGTGTAATGCCCTAATACGGGCTTATTACGTTATGGACGTATTCTTAAAATTCTCTGCTTCAGCGCCGATTTGTATTCCCTTCCAAAAGTAAGGATTAGCTATTAAGTCTTTATTTTACCCTCCCAAGCCGAAATCGACCTCCACCCTCTCCCTCTCAACATCAACAGAAGCTGCCAGCGAACCAAACCTCCACCCGCTCCCGTTTCACTTTCATCTTGGCATCTTTCGCCGACTCCACCGTCTCAGATCTCTGTCCCAATTGAAGCGGCAATTGAAGCTGCAATTTCTTGTAGCTTCTATTTTCTCTTATAAGAGAAGTGTGGTTGTAGTGGCTTCCCAAATATATAGGCCTGTGAGTAATCTCTATTTCTTTCCTCTCTGCATGCATTTTTAATGGGTGTTATTGCAATTTTTTTTATAAATACGATTAGTTTTTGGTGCGATTGTTTCAGTTCATTAGTTTCTTGGTAAATCGACATTTCGTTTCTTGTTGGTTATGATTTTTTTTCATTACCGAAGCTAGGATAAAGAAAATTTTGGGATGAAAATGTATTTACTATTTTTTATGCTTTATTTTGTTTGTATTTGTGCTTTTTGGGAGAAACGAGGGCTTTCTTGTATAAATACTTTGTCCAGGCAAATAAGGTGCTTTTTTTAAACCCTCGTTTTGTGGTGTCAGGTTTTGTGTTAACTAAATACTTTATACTTCTGCTCTTGAGGAACAAAAAGTGCAGCATTCTCCTAGACCATATATATTTGGACCATTATCAGGTTATTTGTTTGCTTTTTATGATATTGTATTACTTATCAAAGTGTTTTGAATCATGTTTGTAAGCTTATGTCTCTGCATTATCATTCTATCTTGTATCTGTTATTGTATTTCTCCTCGTTGTTTGCTTCCTGCAATATTACTTTTTTTATTCTTTTCTGGTGTTATTCTTTGTTCATGATTCACATATTACTAGCTAGTGTTTTCTTTTTAATGGAGAAGCAATTGTTTTTCTCTAAGGATTAAATACTTTTTGAACTTTATTAGTCTGATATTTGAACATTCTATCATTTTTTTAAAGCCCCCTGGATCTTAATTTAAATGTGATCGATATCATGTCATTCAATCCTTATTTGGTCCTTTTTTAAGAATAACATGTTAACTGAAATACAGAGAGGTGCACTTTACAGACAACAGCTGGACATGATTTTGTTTATTGGTTCAGTTGCTGTTTTCTGGACTTCTGGTTATAAAAGAAAAACTTTGATTTAGGATTAATGATGATCTTAAACATAATTTTCTTTGTGCATCAGATATTATTTAGGTTGATGCAAGTAGTGGAGTGGGTAATGGTATCGTGCAGGTTGGAAAATGTTCCACATAGGAATGTTTAGGAGCTAAACATTTCCAAAAGAAAGTGCTTTTGATGTATGGGTTTAGATAATATCTTGATGACTAAGTGGAGTATTAATTTTGATTTACTTGTGTGCAGATTGAAAAAGTCTCAGGGCCATTAATTATTGATTGGGTGATTGGTCAGCATACTCACATACTGAAATGGACAAGAAGAGCATTGGAACTTGAGGTTAGTTCCATAGTAGGATTATATTAATTTATTCTTTTTCTGTATAGTAGGATGGTATCAATTCATACTGAGACTGTATAGATTTGTACCTGTACATGGTTATGAATTTTTTGAGACAAAAGTGAGAAAATGAAACATTTGATAGACTCATATTGACAACTGAAGTTGTTGACTTATTTTTTTCTTGGTCTGTAGCTCTTATTTGTTGTGTCTTTGATGTTGTTTAATTTTTTTTTGTGTTCATTGCATAGACTCACACATATTTTCTTTCTTCTTGCCTCTGTTCTTTGCTTTCTCCCTCTAAAAATATTGGTCACAAATCCCTTTGGTTCTATTTTCTTGAGCTACTTTTGTCAATGAGTGACAGAAGATGATGATTTTGACCTACCTTTCAAGCCAAGGTAGGTTGTTTGTATCCTTAATTGGATTTGATGCTGATATATGATAACATGTTTGAATATATGAAGTATAAGTATCTTGTGTTTGTCTTACTAATAGACAGTTATCATGAGTTGTTTCAAATTAAAATTGTCGGAACTCTGGAACAATGGTTAAACCACATCTTACTTTTTGTAATGTGCAGGATTGGGAGCCGTTGTCATTTCATCAAAGGAAGGCAGCATCGATAGTTGAAGTTTTTAGGATATTGGAGGAGGTAAGCCATCTCTGGATTTAGGGCCTGTAATTCTCTTATGTGTTTTTTATATGTGGGAATTTCCATATCCATAGATTGCTCTTTGATGCAATAGATATCCTTGCCTTAGGAATCTCACCCTTACTAAGTTTCATGAGTGCTAAATAAAAGCTGTAAATACACCTTCAACCAGGAAAGATAGTAATAACTTTTTTCATGTATTTGAATTCTATTATTTTATATTTAAATTGTAATAATTGAATCTCATTTGCTTAGTTGTATTTGCGGTTTATGGTTAATTGTAAAGACAGGTACTATTAAATCCATAGTTATCTGTTAAATCGATTCCCTCTGTTTTTTATGTGTCTTGTTGGCGTTTTTTCTATATTTGGATCATAGATCTTGACTTGCTAACAATGCCTTTTTAATGATGTTTACAGTGATTGATTTTGCTTTTACATCTACTCCTATTTGTGCAAAGTACTGTGTGAAGCATATATGTTGGTGCTTTTAATCAAATAAGTTGGTTCTTTCACATGCCATATTCAATATCTTGAATGGGAGTCTTCAAATGGTATGGGAGACTGCTTTGGGGAAATATATGAAGATTTAAGATAAAAATTCAATTGTGATGTCGTAGTTGATGCACGGCTTTCCTCTACATAATGGACTTTCAAAGTTAAACTATTTTATCTAGTTTTTATTTGGAGACCATGAATGGGAGTCTTCAAATGGTATGAGAGACTGCTTTGGGAAAATGTATGAAGATTTAAGACAAATTCAATTGTGATGTCGTAGTTGATGCACGACTTTCCTCTACATAACGGACTTTCAAAGTTAAACTATTTTATCTAGTTTTCATTTGAAGACCATGATATCTTTTTAAAATTATTTCAAAATATCTTTATACAATGTAATTTTAAAGATAACTTATTATTGTTATTTAAATACTCGCTCTATTATTATTATTTGAATAAACTTAACATTTTTGTCTGTTGATATACTATTTGCAGGGTCTAGTGCATTTTAAAGGGTAATTATATTATTATAGATAATCTGCTCCAAATAATTTATAAAGATATTTTTGCAATAATTGATATCCAAAAAGAGATTTAAAAAAAAAGAATGACATGGAAAAAGCAACCTTGTATACATTCTGTAATTTTATCTATGCAAAAGTTACAAGGTGTCATAATATATGTGTAACCATATTAAATATCATCTCTTGTAAGTATACTTAATATTGTATTTAGTTAATTTCCAACTATTAAGAACCACATATATGTTAAGATAATTTGCTTATAAACTTTGAATGTATTTAGTAGAGCATAAAAATAGAAAGATTGAGCGTAAAAATAGAAAAAAAACATCTCAAAAGAGAAAATACATTCATTTTTCATCCATAATTAATGGAAACACTCTTCATCCCATGCTTAAGTTGTATTGGAAGATGAAAGGCAGTGACTTTACCTTTGATTAGGTGGGGATGAGAGCGTTAGAGATTAGTTGCTTGGATTTTAACTATGAATTCCAGATCATCCAACTCAAATGCTCGTTTTCTTTAGTTTACCTTATGATGTGCTGTTGGAATGGGTCAGAAGATTTCTTGCTGACCATTAAACTTCTTATTTCTGTTGATGATATTTTTGTAACTTTTTCTGTTTGTAATATTTGGGATGGTATGTCATTACAATCTTCTAACTTTTTGATGTTCTAAAACTGTATAACATATGGATTATGACATAGAATTTCATGAATTTCATTTAACCTTTTGTTAATATATGAAAATTATGTTTATGCAAAATATAATTCTCAAGTTATTTATTATTGGTAATATTTTTTAATTGTAGAATAATTAAATTATTTGTTCCAGTAATGATATTTTAGCACATTAAAATATGTATTGCAATTTAAAAATAATAAAGTAGATTATAAATTATATTTAATAATAATTATTTTAAATTATATTTTATAGTATTATATATTATGATTTTAGTAAATTCATATAAGAATATTTAATACTAAGAATTTTATCAAATTATATATTTTTATTAAATTATATTTAATAATAATTATTTTAAATTATTTTTTATAGTATTATATATTATGATTTTAGTAAATTCATATATTTTATTAAATTATATATTTTTATTAAATTATATTTAATAATAATTATGTTAAAATATGATTAAATTATTTATTATTTATATTAATAATCTTATTAAAATTTAATAACAATAACAATAATCATCTACCTAAAAAAATTTTCTGCTAAGGGTATTCTAGTCATTTTAGTTTTTTTCCTTATGCTATTACACCTCTATTCCATTCAACCAAACACAAGAATACCATTACGCCTCTATTCCATTCCATTCAACCAAACAAAAGAATTACCTATTACGCCTCTATTCCATTACTCATCTATTCCATTACACCTCTATTCCATTACAGCGAACCAAACGTGCCCTTGATATTTAGATTCCTAGATTTAGCTGTAAATGCAAAAAGAAACGAAGCTAAGGGGTATGATAAATTGAAATTTTTAACATTAAAAATTTAACTACTTAATTTTAGGATTGATTTTATATTATAAAATTGTTTGATATATTAATAAAATGGGAGGAATCTACTTACACCGGTATAAAACTTAAGTAATTTTGTATTTTTTCATACTTTTCTATACAATTAATATTTTAATAATTTAACTGTCATATTTCATATTTTATTTATGTAGATCATACATGTTTAGCATAAATTAAAAAGTTCTAACTATTTGTTTTACATTAAAAAAATTTCAACCATTAAATATATATTAATATATACAATATTTTAGATTAATATAAATTTAATGGTTGGATTGTTAAAATACTAGTCATATAAAAAATTATAGAGAATGAAAACCATTTAAGTTTTACATTGATATAAATGAATTATTTCATAGTTTTAAGTGATAAATAAATCCACTTATCATATTCACCATTTTTTTTATAAATATTATATTACTTAAAAAGTTAATAAGTATCCAACACAATTTAAAAATTAAATATTGAAAATGAAAATTTTCCATAATTTATCAGATTACAAATTCTTGCTTCTTTATCCACTTTATAAATGCTTCTTTATTATGAAGTGATCAGTTTAGTCAAATAAGAATAGGAACATATAACTTTTTAATTAATTCTTAGTTAAATACTTGTCATCATTTACTTTGTTTATCAAATCTAAGCAAAAAATATTATTGATTTTCTCTAAGGAAATAAAAGAATGGTTTTGATTTGAACTCGATCTTTACCAGACCATGAGTATTAGTGCAATCACTCAATTTAGAAAAGGAAACGATAAGCTAACAACTAAATTAAGAAAGAAATCAAAACGGGAAAATTTTTTGAATACAATATTAATCAACACTGTCATCTATACAAAAAAAAGAAAAAAAGAAAAAGAAGAAGCTGTTTTTTTATAATATCAATGGGTATTGATTGATAAAGCCCGTTTGATTTGATTTTGGGATTCATTCTTTCATCAGATTTAAGAATTTTATTTTTCAATCATACTTTTACCGGAACAGACTTGGCTGCATCCAGATGGTTAAGCCGGCACGTCCCGAGAAGGTACTCCGGCAGCTCCTCTTTTGTATTTGCCTGTAGGTTTCCGCATGAAATATTTACAATTTTGGACATTAATGGAAGTGTAAGATCAAAGACACTGAAATTCCATTTTATTTTTCCATTCATTGTTTTTGCTTGGTGTTTGTTGTTTTACCTGTATCAAAAATGCCATTTCAATAACCAGATTGTTGAGGTAACCAAGCACAAGACTGACTACACCTCTTGCCACCGTTGATGATCCGATGTCGATCCCAAGCTGAAAACAAACAATTATGAAGTTTCAGTATGCCGGAGTTTCTCATGCTATTTACAATTGTCAAAATCCACTTTGAACATTGATTGTTTAAAAAAGAGGCAATGTTATAAATTTACCTCCAAGTAGTTCTTCCCTTGGAAGTAATTCATTTCCAGAGCTTGGCCGATGAGGCAAGCTTTCTTTCCGACACTCTGCTTGACTATCCACGATCCCTAACAAAACAAAGTCATCTATTAAAACCCTTTTTTCTTTATGCAATGCAAATTGTGAAATGAAGCTATATGCGGTATGAGTTTAAACCGGCTAGTCTTCATGGTAAAGACTGCATGCAATTACTTTGCTTCATAGGTCATAAGGCCTGGGTAGGCTCAGTACAGAAACCTTAAGCTTAGGGATTTCTTACAATGCAAATCTTTGAAAGCAGTAGTAAGTATAAACTAAGTGACCTGTCAAAAAAGGTGCAGAGAATTCGGAAAACGTAGTTTCTCCTGTTCAATTTAAATGGAGTTAAATGTAAGATCGATAGTTTGTTTCTCTTTGAGTTTCTTACGTAACCCACTGGTGACAAGTGAGCTCACTAGAATAGAAAAGATTCCCGATCTCAACTGCAAAATGCTGCAAATAACAACCTTTGATATGTATGGAATGAGCTTAAACCGTGAATTTCTATATGCATCGTCTCCATTGATGAAGTTGTGTAGCAAGGGTGAATCTTCCACTGGACTACTCATCATATAATATAGTGCTAGACCATATGTTGTTGAACCTGGCACCTGCATTGCAGGAAATAGTTTGAT
Source organism: Gossypium hirsutum (assembly GCF_007990345.1). NCBI lineage: Eukaryota > Viridiplantae > Streptophyta > Magnoliopsida > Malvales > Malvaceae > Gossypium > Gossypium hirsutum. Next base: position 63,428,915 of record NC_053444.1, read on the forward strand.
TATTTTCAATGCTTAAGAACCGATGAAAACATAGATGGAAGGCTAATACACTAAAAAATCCCTTAAACTATTATACTTTGTTTAAACAAGCCCTTATACTATTCCTGTAGTTAAATAAGCCCTCAAACCATGATTTTTACCCATGAAAACCCTTAATTTTAATATTAAAGTAAAACTATTTAAAAAATTTAAACTAATTTGCATTTTATGCTGATATGAATTTGATGAGAATATTTTATTAAATAAAAAATAAAATTTTAAATTTCTTGAAAGTGCTTAGATGCATGACATAATTACTCTTTTGAAAATTTTGATTACTCTTTTAGATTTTATGTTGATGTTAAAGTGTATAATTTTTATTGGATGAACAAGAAATTAAGATAAGAGCTTGAAATTCAAAATATATTTACTTTAATATTAAAATAAAGGCCTTTTATGAGTAAAAATCATAGGTTAAGGGCTTATTTAACTACAAAAATAGGTTAAGGGCTTGTTTAAACACAGTGTAGTAGTTTAAGGGTCTTTTTAGTATGTTAGCCTAGATGGAAATATAGTTTGGCGGAATTAAAAGCAAGCAAAAACTCCAATACCTGTATGTTTATAATGAAGAAAAACTCTGGCCCTCCCTGCTCAGCATATTTCTGCAAAACCAACAATTTTTGTAACATTATTTTAACGTACAGGCAACATATTGCAAATGCAACTAGTTTTGCTTATGGGTGACTCACAAACAATGACCTCAAATCTCAATCTGAAAAATTAGTAATGACATATGTTTAAAGAAAAAAGAAATGAAAAGAACCTGAACAATGCTCCCAGGACGTCCTCCTAGATCGTCTTCTCTTGTGTCAGATCTTAGCCAATCTGCAGCAACCATTTGCATCAAAGTGCCCTTTGCCTTAAACTGAAAGCAAAGCAAATACATAATAATTTTAAACTGGAAGTTGAAATTTAATGCAGGAAAACTAAAATTGGAGCTATATAAAATGAAAGTTAAAGTGAATTCAATGGGAATATCCATGACTTCTAACTTCTAGAAGTTGATCACTATATGATATCTACAAAAGCTGACAATTGATTGTATCCAAACATGATATGCAAAATATGGAAGGACATGTATAGAGCCATAGACAGTATAGTCAGAGATCATCAGAGACAAAATGTCAGTTCACGGCATGATCATGCAATCACACGTACAATGAATGAATCATCATAGAACACACCAGCTGAATTTTTCTCATAGAGTTCAACTTTATCCTCACTTAAGCATTGTTCTTCATACCTTCTTACGGTCCTCTAGGTAATTCTCTCCGCGAATTAAAAATGTCGAGGGTTCTGCAGCTGTCCAACTACAAGGCAATGTACAAGTTGGATCCTTGGGAAGAGTGTTTCCATAGGAGCAACATATACCATCTTCCCTCGTCATGTCTTGTAAGTCCATGTAGCCTCGTTTTTGAACTGCAACATGGAAGAACTGTAAGTTATCAGCAATTTATCTACAACTTTCTTTGAGAAATTTTTTTTTTCTTCATTGCCACATTTAGAAGTTAAGGTGAAATACTGATCATCCAAAACGGAACCACCTGCAAGACCATGTAACTTCTTCACAAAAACAGCAGCAGTTGATAACTTTGGATGGCGTGTATCCTACAAATTTCTCAGTCACATAGAAGTCAAGTGAGAAACTCATAGCAAAATAATACACGCAGAACTTGTAATAGCCTCATTTATTGCTAAGAGTAACGGCAATACAACCACAAGTTAACAGCAAATTCACTTTCATGTAAAAAAAAAATTACTTTGATGTACACCTGAGATATTTCAGGACCAAAGTCAGAAGTCCAACCAGCTTCTGATTGCTCATAGTCTGTTGGTTCGGGAACATCAAAGAATTCATCAGCTGCATCATTAAGACCTAACAGACTTGAATGTTCTGAAGGAGCCCTTTCCATTACTTCACTTGTAGTTTCCTTAGTTTTCCCAGCCTCTATTTGTGTACACATATCAATTGCGCCATCCTCCACACTCTGGTGCAACCTAACTTTCCGTATCAACTCTCCAGAAGAAAGATTGTCCGAAGGATATTTTACTTGTTTTGCTCTGAATAATTCTCGTAATGCTGCAAGTACATGATATAAATTCCTAGAAATTTAATGGCTCAAATGATCACACGAAGTTATAAGACAGATGCACAAACCACAAACAAAATAATATGAACAAATAAATAAGATTATAACAGCAGTTGAAGCTTAGGATGACAAATCCCACAGAGTTAAAACAAAAATAAATGATTTACCAGCAACTCTCTCAAGCATCCTAATGGTAATAGGCCGAGCTGCTGAAGTTCGAAGATAAGATTTCCAGAATTTCCAATCAATTGCAAGCATGTGTTTTACAACAGACTGTTTTCCTTCATTCACAGGAGATATGACATATCCACCACCTGCAAGTAAGCGTCAAACAATAACGTTGTAGATTAAGTTTTGATTTTGCTTCTTTTAAAAATACATCTCCACATCGTTCCTTAACACAAAAAAAAAAAATAAAATAAAAATAACCAATAGTGCATCATGTGCAGCAACCCACAAATTTCTATGTGGTATACAAGAACAATGGCGAAATTGATCAAATCAAAATAAAGCAATAGAATATGAACCAATGAACAGTATCCGAATTGAGAAGCCAAAGATGCTTCAAACACAAACCAGTAAATTGCATGTGATCATGCACACATGTGATACTAAGAAGACAAGGCTCTTGCATGCTAAATTTAAACCAAAACCAGCTCATGCAACTTATAATGTATTTACTTATGTATAACAGAATAATATGGTGAACTCAGAAAATGTAGAAAAGTTATCTTTTCTTATTATGTATTTCAGGCATACATTACTTTTAAGGCAGGCACGGACATAGCTTTTCTGCGGGGGACAATTCTTGTGAAACACTGAGTGGTAGAGGATAACTGTCATAATATCAACCAAAATAAGTTAGTTTGCAGTTTAACTTGATCTGTTCCAACTTTGAATACAAATGTTAAGAATTCCCTCAGAACAATTAGTACCATATGTTCCATCATCTTCTCTTCTCCAATAGCGCCGCAACAAGAGATCCCTCCTTTTCATTGCCCTGCAAGTATAATGAGTTAGAGAAGACATATAAACAGAAATCTCCGACTTGCAAGATATAATGACTATATCAGAAGTTTGGATCTGACCAAGGTAACCAATCACTATAGAGTTGCTTGTGAACAATATCAGTATGACCATCAAGATGTTCAACCACACAACCCTTGTAGAAACAGAAGTCCCATCTGCAAAATTACCCTCAGTTTTAGAAAAAGAAACAGAAAGCATACCGGATAAGACAAAAAAATTTGCTAGATGAATATTACTCTAATTTCGCACAACTTTAGGATATACAAGAGAGCATCAGTAAGTAATAAAAAAATATATATATATGCATTTAAACGGGCACCAAATACTGATGCTAAATCTTTGCATAAAGTCATATTCAGAATATAGATTTCTTCTTATGGTTTTGTGTAGCTAATAAACGTTTCTGGATTAAGAGTTTCTAAAGAGATTGGATTCATATTAACAAGGGAAATAATTACTTGGTTTCTATTTCTATCATCCATCAAACTTAAGTTGACATTTCTTCTCTATTACAACAGAAGTGACACATGAACTCTAACAGCGCATTTAAATATGGCCAGTAAGAATAGCAATCACAGTGCAGTCTGTTCCAACAAATCACAATGCTAGATCTACTACGATTGCTAATATGCATAGATCTAAAGTACCACTTGATATTGAAATTAAACCATGCCTCTTGCAAAAGAATATAAGAGCTTTATTTTAAGAAACTAAAGAGTAATTGGAAGCTTACTGTGATCTTGAGGGTCCAAGAGACATAAGTGTTTGAAAAATGGCTTCTGAAGTTTCATCTACAACGCCCACAGCCATGATTGCAGGATGGTCATCCCACTGCCAATGGAGGGAGGAGAGAAAAGAGTCAAATGCAATTGCACGAATATCCTTGACTTGTGAATCAAAAGCTACCAACCTTTCTATGAGAATCCCTTTCTTTAGCTTCTTTAAACAGTCTGAGACCTGCATTGCCTCATGGTTTTAGACAAATAACTCTATCTAAAAAATCACAAATATTTGATTTATACTTGCCATTTTGGCATCCAAAGATTGTCCAAGGTGATGGTGCTACAACATCAGATGTCACTCTGTCCATCTTTGTGGATGAATAAAGAGTCCAGTCAAGAGAATTATTGTGATTTTCATTATTTGAACCACTCGACCTGCATGCACAGAATCCTTATAAGAAACTGATATATAGTTATGGGGAAAAAATATGGGAGAATACTTGATAAAAAAGCACGTCATGTCCTATCACACTCATCACTACTAACTATCCCAAACAAATCCAACTTAAGTTATTCAAGCAATCTGCAAATCATTTGCAAGCATAGGTGAACAGACAAAAAAGAAAGGGGGAGAAGCTTATGCTGAATAGAAATGCTAGATGGTCTCTTTATTATACCTGAAGGACTGCCATCTGCTCTTTGAATAAGCAGCATCATTTCCAGAGCATGGACCACCCTGCATATATACAATCAAGTCCAGTCTCATATCATCTAATGCCAGATAGTTAAGATGTGCATTAACAAGAGAAAGCAGTTCAGCACCTTTAAGGCTGCTTCCTGCAAGGATTGAATCCATCTTGCTGCTTCTTCAGGACTGCTAGCTCCTAGCTATAAAATTTAGATTCCATATCTCATACATGAAGGTGAAAGTATGATATATATTGACTAAGAATCTTTGTATTTGCCTCACCTTAAGTTGATCATTGTGATTAGAACTATTGTAAAGGGTGAATATGAAGAACACCTATAAGGTGAACAAAGAACTGTCATTACAAGGGTCCGATAGCATGAACCAATCAGAAAACATAAACCAGAAAATTTACCACTGTCCTAGAGGGAAAAAACCACATACTTTTCTGTGAATGCTTTCCCTCCCATTGTCTGTCACTCGAATGGAAGAATCAATGATTGCACTTCTACCAGGTTCCTAAAAGGAAAATCAGAGGTTTATCTTTTATGCTCAATAAAATTGTCATATCTGAAAAATAAACGGTATGCAAATGTGAAGCTACAAACAAAAAGAACATACTCAATGAATTTGAGCCTAAATACTATCTTAGCATCCCCATTTATTGATTAATCAAATCATATGAACAATACTTTCACAAAACTAAAAATGAACTGCAACATCTAGAAACAGAGGCACAAGATAGCTTGATCGTCGAGTATTCTTCAAGGCTGCTTAAGCCATTTCCCACTAAAGCAAAGACGAGGCCTCATCATCATTGTATAATTATGCATAAACGTATTATCTTGGCTTATGATAATCATCAAATTAAATTAAGCCACTTCGCACTAAAACAAAACCTGGCTTCATCACTTGTACAATTATGCATAGCCACTTATTAGCTTGGCTTAAAATTATCATCAAATCAACTCAACTTTCAAAAAGAAACTAAAGATTAAAGAACACAAGACTGACATATGTATGCTAAAGTAAAGTATTCCCGACACAAAGTTGACAGTACAATTCCCCAGATTTACCTTTACACAGTTATTTCTCTAACAAAAAGAAAAGAAAAAAAGGAGTAAATTTGAAAGACAGCTCTATTGAAAGAAACTATTCAAAAAAAAAAGTATCTAAAAAAGAAGTCAGCAAAGAATTTCAACCAGGTTAGTATAGTATAGAAATACTCTCCCTCCGTATCGAAATACTCATACTATACCTAGTGAGAAACGCGTTTGTTATGAAATTATTAAGTATATTCAACTAATTCATAAAAGCAACCAAAATCACTATTAAATGAACGAAAAAAAAATACAACCAATAAACAAATATAAGAACCGTTACTTTAAAAATTCGTTATTCCTTCATTATAGCAGCTAGATCGATTAATCAAAAAGAAAAGAGAATCATATTAAAGTTAAATGCCATTATTTGTTCACAATATTCGTAAATGAGTAACGAAGCTTGCAATATAAGCTTCTTCACACACACACACAAAAAAATACTAAAAAAGTAAAGAGGGGAGAAACCTGGAGATTGGAAATGGGCATGGATTTGAAGCTCTTAAGAAGATGATCTTCAAGAACAAAGTAACGTTTGCTTGAGTACTGTAATCCAATCCGATTCGAACGAATTATATGTAACCATCCTTCCATTTTTAAATCTCCGCTCTGGGAACCAGCCATTTTTCCTTTTCTTCTTTCTTTTTTCTTCAAAAACACAGAGGAGGAGAGCTCTTTGCCAGACAAACACAGAATTTTTTTAAAAAAATCTATGGAAATGTAATGATAATTTGATCCTCCGATCCCCACAAATAAGGTGGCATAGAATCAAAATATGTTGCTTTTTTTTCTTTGAAATTTCAAATACAAAGAAAAGAACAGGAAAAAGAACGACTCGGTTTCGAAAATTTTCGCTTTTTTTTCCCTGTTTTCTCTTTGTTTAAGAGAACTGAAAATTCTGAGATGGAGGAAAGCGTATATGAGACAACGATTGGCAGGCGAATATTGAATTACTTAAATTTACTATATTACCCTTTTCACCTTTCATTTGATTTGAAGTTTATTTAAAAAGTACGCGAGATTTATGCAACCAATCATGTACGTTCCCCCTTTTTCACTTTTTGTTTTTATTTATTTAATTATTAAAACATGGGTTATTCATGAGAAAATTTTTTATGAAATCACAAGGGAAAAAAGAAGAAAAAAATTAATTTGTTTTGTTTTTTTTCTTGTAAAATAAGCAACAGCAAAATTCATAGCTGGTCGAAAAGCTTGCAACTAAATTAACTTGAAAACAATCATTTCCCTCTTACGCCTGAGATGTCTTAAGATTTTTTTGTCCCTTACAAAAAAAGTACTTCTGTACGAGAAAGAAAGATAGTGCTGGAATTTTTTTTTTTGTTAATACTTGTATTTGATTGAAATTCAAAATAATTATTGGATGTGTTAATATAAGTATCAGCAATAGAGGAGATAAAGAGCATAAGGTGATGGAGCAAAGAGAGCCGGAAAAATGCAAGGAGGTAGAGAAGGAGGAAGGTGTTGTATCTTGAGGAAGATAGACGACTAGGGCTAGTAAAAGAGTCAAGGATTCAATCCTTTCTTCTTCGTTATTCAAGGTATTTATAGGTGTGAGGGGGGAAGGTTCTTTGTCCGCTTATGCCTTTCAGTTGCATATTTAATTGAAACTAGCTTTATTAGCAAACAGAGCAAAATTATGAGATGGATATAAAAATTAGTTGCGTAGTTCAAAACCTTATTACATTTGTTATGTTTTGTGGAGTCTTACCTAGAGAATAATTCATTATCAATCTTTAGTACAAGACATGATTTAAATTCTATTAAATAAACATGTATTAGTTTGTCAAAACTACAACCAATGTGAACTTTATCTCCCTTTAATTCAGCTCGATTGGGTCATCTATATGGAATAAAATAAACATGTATTGGTTTCACCCAATAAAAAGCTTGCTTCCTTGATTCAAACATAGAACCCTAAATAAAAAATTGACTAGTTTCACTATTTTATCACACATGCCTTTTGGAATGAGAGCAAACTGTATAAAGTAGTAAGGAATTGATAAAATGACCAATTTAACAAGTGTCACTCTTCCTGCCATTTAAAGCCTCCTAGCATCCCACCTATTAAGATGCGTCTGAATAGTTTTTCGAATAAACTTATAAGTATCCTTTATCACTCTCTTGTGAAATAAAGGGACTCCTAAATACCAACCTAGATAGTACACTATATGAAAACACAGTTTGTTTTACACTGATAGCTTGCCCTACACTCTTCTTAGTATTCTTTAAAAAGAAAATTTGAGTTTCCCAAACATTAACTTTGTGACTTGAGAAATAGCGGAAAGTGTTTAGCATATTGCTAATTACATCCACTTCTCCATATCAACTCGAGAAAAAAAAAACAAGTCATTAGCAAAAAAAGAGGGTGTGAGATTTTCAGCCCTCTTCTTGAAAGTTCAGAAGGAACTCAATTCTTGTTCTCAATTACTTTGTTAATATCGTGAGCTAATCTTTCCATGCCCATAACAAATAGATATGATGATAAAGGATACCCTTGGCAAATCTCTTTAGAAGGTTTGAATTCCTCAATCATACCCTCATTTCATACAATTTGCGTAGTAGAATAACAAATTTAGTACTTACTGAGGTGAATCATTTTATGCAAAAAAACCTGTATCCAAAAGAGTTTTGAGGAATTCCTATATGATTTTGTCGTAAGCCCTTCCAAGATCCACTTTAATATCTATCCATGCATTATGCCCTTTACAAGTATGCATAGTGTGGATAACTTTCTACGCAATGATGACGGTATCTGTGATGGACCTACCTTCAATGAAGCTAACCTGATAATCTCTAGTAAAATCGGCCTTGATCTGTTAATAATGGTCTTTGTTAGGATTTTATAGATGACGAAACATAGGTTAATCAGATGGAATTAAGTGGTCGACTTTAGGCCAATAAACAATGAAAGTGCTATTGAGAGCAAAATCTCTCCTTGATAAATTCTCCGAATCAGTTTGCAAATTGAAATGCCAACAATATCCCATTGACTCTTAAACAACTTAGCATGTAACCCATCCCTTCTCAAAGCTTTTGAAAGGCAAAATCTCAAAAAAGTGCTTTAGTTTGTAACATCAAAATTGAGTAAATCACTCTAACAACATCAGAAATTTTCGAAAATTAGCTTTTAATCAGGAAATACCCATCTCCCGCCTTGTCGTTTGTATATAGACTAGTAAAAAAGTTGACAGCTTCCCTTCTAAGTCTCTCCTCATCAAAGCACCGATATCTTTCTTCTGGCCTAATAGCCTCAATTCTATTAGTTCTTTTGGTCATCGTTCTGCTTTGGTAATATTTGGTGTTACGGCCCTCATCCATTAACCATTCACATCTAACCTTCTGACGCCATAAGAGTTCTTCAAGACCCAATATTTCTTCGGGCCTCTCTCTGAGTTTAATATCAAGTTTCCTCAAATTATTAGAATTCAACCTGTCTAAAGCCTGTTGAACACCCTTAAGCCTCGCTATGATATGATTCTTGCGAATGAAGATGTTTCCAAAAGTCAACTGTTCCACTCTTGAGCTGATTTTATGAAACCCCCCAAGCCTTAAACAAGGGGTCTTGTAGCCAACTTGCAAAGAAACGGAAAGGCCTCACAGTGCGACGAATGTTCTCTTTAGAAGTTCTAAGTTGAAGCATATGTAAAAAAATGTTTTACTTCAAGTCACTTTGTGTTTTCTCATGCTATTATAATGTAATCTCTAACTAAATGCAATCCAACTTCCTTTTATCTTAAAAAGAATAACAACTCTATTACATGATAAAGAATTTTTCCAAGACTTTGGGGCAATCACTCCTTGGACAAAACGTTGTAATGTAGTTTCAAGTTAATCTAACTGGTAGAGAATCTCATGCTAATTAAACATATAGAAAGTTGTATTATAGGTTAATCAAAATATTCGCATAGTTTTAAATCTTATGTTAATGAATTTTCTTATATTAAAACTTGTTTTTCATTAGCGACATCAATAAGATGTAAAAGATTACTTGATCACAAAACAAAAATAGACAACGTATTGATTTCCAAGTTTTCTTTTTAGTTTTTTTAATGGTGATATAAGTGTTGATGAAGTCATGTGGTTTTCATTCAATAGTGTTGCGTCTAAATTAAATTATATAGCACAAACTGCATGCCATCATTCAAAATCCTCCAATTACACCCAAAGAATTTCACATAGCTCTGGCTTCATTAAAACATCTTGCTACTTGCTCCACTAAAATTTATAACTCTATTATCATATTCACGAAAATTCATATAAAATGAAAATGACCATTCTTTATTTATTTTTATATGCCCACTACTCTTCTTCTTTTATGGAATAGTACTAGTTTTATCACCAATCACCATAAATCTTTATATTCATATATCATTAAATAATTATCGATACATGTTAAATTTAATAGTAAAATATATATTGTATTCTTAAAAAGTTGAATATAATTTTAAATATCTTGAAAACCATTTTATTAAGAAGAATAGTTACGAATCGTTTTTTTTAAGTAAAAATACAGAGGCAGAAATTGCATTAAGAAAAAAGCAAAACCAACAACCCCATAGATATGTGTCTGCCTTTTCGGTCATTTAGGGAACAAACAAACAGCTGTAATGTAAAAAACATTAAATAGCAAAGATAAGAAAACAGAAGCCAAAGAAAAGAAGAAAAAATTGCCTCGGTGGAGAGGAAAACGATTCATTAGCAGAAGGAGACCTTCTATCTTCTCCTCCAAATAGAAACCATCCAAACCCAGTCTTGAATAACATAAAAAAATATATAATAAAAAAACAAACTACTGAAAGTAACAAATTAAAATATATTAAAACAAACTCATTACTTAAATTTAAAAACTTAAAACAAATCCTTATCTACAAAATGATAATAATTTTACATTCAACTCATGACCATAACTTATTATTAATGGTATAGACATGTCACAAATGATTATTTTTTAAAATAAATTCCTAACATCTACGTGATATTTAAGAAAAGAGTATTAGTAAATTGATAAAAATAATTCATTAAATGTAAGATTATTTTATTAAATAAAAAAAAACAAAGTAGCCCTTTCACAATTTTTTCTTTCAAAATTGCTTTTTTTTCCCTATATAGTAGTAATAACATACGGACATCATCAAATATAATAAAATAAAGATAAAGTATCCCATAAAGGAACGAGGATGGTTGGGTTAGGTGCGACCGTACAATCGTTTACGTAACGAAAGAAAGTTGGCTAATAATATAATTCGTTTTTTAATTTTAATTTTATGCCCCATAAAAAAAAGTTTTTTTTTCTCAATTTAGTATTTAGGTTTAATTTAACATCGAGGCCAATCAACAGAATGTAACTTAATTAAAATTTAACACTTATTCTCTAGTAAAAAATATAAATATTTAATTAAGACAAAAGAAAAATTTTATGTATAAAATTGAATGTAAAAATTAAATTTAAGTATTAAATTAAAATAAAAAAACTTCATTAAATTGAAAAAATTAAATGCTAAAGTAAGATTTGAATATTAAAATTAAATTTAGATATGAAATAGGTGATAGTGAAAACTTTCGGCACTATGGCTTGTCATGTGGGCGGCGCTGTCTCTCGCCCTTTCAATTCTCTCACCAGTCATAAAATCATTTCTCTGGTTTCCTAAGCTCATGTTCCTTTTGCTTTTATGTGCTTTTTGTTCGAATTGCTTGCTTCGGTTATTTACTTTCACTTGAAAATACTAATATTATTTGTTGTTTATTATAATATGTGTTTTCAAAAATTGTTGTGAATTTATTTGTTGCGATAGTGATTTGGGCACTTATCAATGCTGAGTTTAGTGTATCGATTTAAATTTTAAGTTTTTCACATCTTATTGAAATTAGGGTAATAATTATCAAATGATTAAATGTATTTTGATATTTATATAAGGTTGAGAAGAAAAAATTGATTTGAATTGAGATGTTTTGATAGTTTATAGAATAAAAGTTAATAAATTATAATTATTTGAATCGAATTAAATTTTATTTTTATTTAATTTAAATAGAATAATAAATTTAGTTTTTAATATTTATATTTTTTTGTCAATTGACTTTGATTTATTTTTTAGCTAAAATTAGTTATTGACCTTTTAAAAATAGTCAAATCTCTTTTTTTAAAACGAAAATTTTGATTAAAATATTAATTTTTAACTATGTTAGCTTGGCAACCCGTGGCAATTCACGTGTACTTCATTCTGGTTTGACACATTTTGTCTTGTATGCACATCAACAATAATTCAAAAAATATAAAATATAAAAAATTCATAAAAATTAAAAAAATTAGCATGAAGTACATGTGAATAGCCATGAGGGCCTCCATGTTTAAAAATTTAACGTTTTAGCCAGTTTTTTTGTTAAAAAGTATAATCCGACTTTTTTTAAAATTTTGAATGCCAAATTTAGCTAAAAAATGAATAAAGGTCAAATTGACAAAGATGTGAATATTAAAGGCTAAATTTGTCATTATGCCTTTAATTTATAATAAATTTAAATTTTTATGAGGTAAAAAATAACATTTTAATATTTAAAATAATAAAAATAACTTAAAAGTTCTAGATAAAAAATGTTTTTCAAAAAATATCATATAAAAGTTATTGATTTTTTTTTATTTATTGTTTTAAAAATATTTATGAAAAGTACTTTGAATCTTACCAAATAATATTCAAAAGGGGTGAATTATCCAAAAATGCTGATAATTTTAAAAAATTATCAAATTAGGTCGATTTAGGAAAACGTATCCTTCTTTCTCCGTTTAGGGGTTAGGGGGTTTTTTAAGGGTTACATGTAAAAATCTCGCATCTCTTAAGTATGGTTTGATTAAAAACGATGGAGGAGTGGGTAGACTGCGAATATACATCTTTAAAATCTAATCTTTCGACTAATTATAAAAAATACAAAATATTAAATTTCAATATAACAACAAAATAATTAAATTAAATATAATAAAAAATTCTTACCATTTACCATTGAACGATCGAAATGTGCTTGTCATCCAAACGAATTAGAGAATTTATCATTATTAATTTCAATAAATATGAAAAAAATCGTAATACAAAATTAATTAAAAAAATCTTAATACAATTTTAATAAAAAATGAGAGTTGAGAGAGGATTTAAAATTGAGTGAGAATTGAGAATGAATTAAGAGAGAGTTGAGACTGAATTGAAAAAGTAAGAAATTAGGGGTTTAAATAGGAAAAAAAATAGTCGTTGGGGGGGGAGCTGTTGGAATTCGACCATTGGGGGTAGCCGTTAGGGAAAACACATTCGATAAATTTTAGAAGAACTAGTCTAATCCAATAATTTTTCATAATTTTTGGTATTTTTTTAGGTAATTCACCCATCCAAAAGTCATAAAAAAAAATTATTTTGTTGAAGTAAGTTTAAAAATTCAAAATCCAAAATTAAGATGGAAAAATCAAGAGCCTAACTAAATTATGATAGGCAGTTCAAAAAATCGAAAAAAATTAACAAAAATCAAACCATATCGCCCCACGGGTGTCGAGTTTTTAATAAGATACTTCAATGATAATGCAACAATAGAATTTAATTTTGTAATGAATTTAGATAATATTCAAATCAAATAGTGAGTGAAAATGTTTGTTTTAAAAATTTTAAAAAATTCATAATTTGTAACTCTTTATTTGAAAAGTGAAATAATTACTTGAAATGAGATCGATATATATGGGTGTCAAGTTTTTTGAAAAAATCGTAATAAAACTCTAATTTTAAACCTTATAAATAATCAATCTTAATTGGTATTTTTTTTTCAAAGTAAACCCAAGACATTCTTTTCTACATTATATACCATTCTATATACATAAGTGTTTCTTAAACCAATTTTTTTTTTCCATGATGGATGCCCCCTTTTGAGATCTGAAGAAGGGCATGTAGATCATGATGCAACAACAATAGAATATTCTCTAGTAGCTTGAACTTGTAGTTAAGGTCTATTGCTGACGAGCTTGCCACTATTGGTGAACCCATCACTAATTCTCATCTTATTGTTCGAATCCTACAAGGTCTTGGTCTCAAATACAAACACATCTTTGCAATCATCCGATCTAGTGACACTCCCATCACTTATGAAGAGCTTTACAACAAGCTCCTCAATCATGAAATCTTTTCACGACATGAAGACAACAAAAAGCCTCTAATAACACCTATCACAGCAAATATTGTCCACAGGTCATTATTCACTTCATCACGTTCTGGCAACAACACAAACAACCATCGACAAAACTCTAATAACAATCCCAATGGACTCAATCAACATTAGCGTCCACTACGTAACACTCAGCGGCAACAACATTCCACATACATCGTGTACTGCCAACTTTGTGACTGACCTGACCATTCTGCACATGTGTGTCGTTCGATTTCTCATAATCATATGTAAGCAAGAGTCAGTTTTCCTGCTCGATCTCAAAATTCATGTGCACCTTGGATAATTGATACCGATGCAACTCATCACATGACCCCAGATGTTCACAGTATGACCACTACACAGGACTACCATGGTTCAGAAGAAATCGTCATGGGCAATGGTAACACTGTTCCAATTTTTCACACTGGTAATGTCACTTTAAATGTCTCAGATAAAAAATTTAAACTTCACCAAGCTCTTTGCACTCCTACCATTAAAACTAATCTTATCTCCGTTTCTCATTTTTGTCTTTACAATAATACATCTATTGAATTTTTCCCTTATTCTTATCTTGTGAAGGATCTGACTACGGGGGCGCCACTGCTTCTCGGGCGGAATAGAGACGGGCTATATGAATGGTCGTTGGGCAATATCTCTAATACTCCAAGGTGCAATGTTGCTGTCCCCTATCAGCCGTGGCACCATCGCTTAGGTCATCCTCATCACCATACTCTCAATAAGATTTTACATTTATTTTCAATTCCGATTTCTTATTCTTAGAAACAATTTATTTGTTACTCTAATCGGTCTAATAAAAACCACAAACAACCTTTTTCCAAAAATTCTTTGCAAAGTGAAAAGCCTTTACAATTAATTTACAGTAATTTATGGGGGACTCTCCCCTATTCTATCTATTGACAAAAAACAATACTATGTTTTATTTGTCGATCAATTTTCGTATTACATATGGCTATTCACTTTAAAAACCAAGATAGAGATTTTAAACATCTTCAAAACATTACACCCTTTACTAGAGCATCAATTTCACACAACTAATGGTGGTGGAGAATTTCAAAATCTTCAATCTTATCTTCACTCTTATGGTGTAGAACATTTGGTATCACCTCTGTATACACCGCAAAAGGCAGCATAATTGAAAGGCAACAGAGACATATTTTTGAAACTACTTGCACATTGCTACATCAAGCATCCTTATCATCACTATTTTGGACTTATGCCTGTCATCAGGCAGTATATTTAATTCATTGAACATCAATCTCTTTTTGAAATTTCAAAAACCACCAAATTTTGAATCCATAAAAGTATTTGGTTGTCATGCTACCTTGGCTTAAACCATATGCCAAAAGTAAACTTGAGTCACGTTCTACACTATATGCGTTTACTTGGGATTTTTGAACAAATTTTATAGTCACCATTGTTTTGATCCATATACGTCCAAATTTTACTTATCATGAGATGTTTTTTATTTAAAGATAATTATCCTTTTACAAATATCTTTTCTTGTCTTAAAATTAATAATATCTTGTGAGACGATCTCATTTCAAAACACTCAAAATAAAAATCTCAATCCAGATTCTATTCAAAGTTCTTTATATGTTCCACCACTACGCATGCAACTGCCCACGCATCCATCGATATTAGACTCTATCTTGTCCCTTTGACTCTACTCACCAAAATTCCATTACTACTTTACAATTAACCCCACCATCACCATAAATACCACACCCTCTAAACTAATCACTTACCAAAGTCGCCACAAACAACAACTGCCACTAATTTCTTTCATTCAACTTTCTCCTTATACTACTGCAATGGCGCCTTATTCGTATATTCCTACACTTCCAACATTGCTTACCACCACCCAATGATCACCCGTTCCAAAACTAATAGTCTCAAGCCTCGTCAATACCAAGCCACCATTACATCCACCCACTCTATACCTGATAAGCCATAAAAGTAACATATTTTTAATCCTATTCTTGATGCGTTTTTGGATGATTAATTATGTAAATTAGTGAAATTGATGCTCCTAATTCTTTAAAATCATGTCTTTATATTTAGGAGAGCATTTGGGAGCAGAAGGAGCGAAAAACGAGCCAAAATCAAACAAATAGAGCTGTTTCCAGAATCCACATGGCTTGGGCATTTCCACATGGGCTGGCCACACGCCCGTGTGGCCACGTGCCCATGTGCCAGCCCGTGTCTATATCGCACCCTGTTTCCTAAATACGCAAAAAAACCCAAATTTTAGGCTTTCTGAGCATTCTAAAGTCTATAAATACCAATTAGAAGAAGACCTAAAGAGGCACTCAGAGAAGATTGAAGAAAAGACTCGAGAAGAACACCATCAGAATCAACTCGGAAGCGGATCTCCTTCAAGATTGAAGATCTCCATTTAATTTCCTTCAAAATTTTATTGAGTTTCTTTATGTCTTGTGGTTATTCTAACTTTGAAATTTTTTCATTCAGGATTACGAACTAAATTCCCTAGATACCTAGGGAAGATGAAACCTACGATGAATCTTATTATTTGATTTCTGATTTACGCGATAAATATTTGATTCTTGTTCTCAATTATGTATGCTTATTTCTTGTTTTAATATTTCTAATATATTGATTCAAGTTTAATGTGCTTATTTCAGTGGAGTAAAAATCCCTATTTAATAATAGATCTAGCATAATTGAGTGGAGTTGCATGCAATCCTAGAAGTAGGATGACATAAATCTACCGGATTAGAGTCAAATCTAATAGGGGAATCCATAAAATTGATTGAGTTAATGTGATAATAGGGGTTTTAATTAGAAAGAGATTTCAATTAATCAACCTAGAGTCAGTTGTTCTTGCTCTCGAAAGAGATATTAACATAATTTAGGGATTTCTATGGATCCAGACAAAAGTGAATAAATTGTTTAATTCAGATTCATAATAATAGATGAAGTCTAGGTAGATTCTTTCTTGAGTATTGTCTATCTCATTGGTTATTTTCGATTATTTTCCTGTTTCATTCTCTGTTGCATTCTTAGTTAGATTAGTTAGTAATTTTATATTAAAAACAATAGTAATTACTAGTAATTACTAGTAGAAAAATAGAAAAATAGTAATTACTAGTAGTCCTCGTGGATATGATATTCCCTACTCATCATAACTATACTATTGTTCGATAAGTGCGCTTGTCTTATTCGTATTTATAATTAATTTAGTGACCATCAATACCTCGTTCTTAGAAACATGCTAAGCTAATTCCCCCACTGGAATTTAGCCATGCAAGCCAAAATTAATACCCTTGTGTGCAATTGAACATGGGACTTGGTTCCATATGATCCATCTACGAATGTGGTGGACTGTAAGTGGTTGTTTCGGATCAAACATAGCCCCGATGGCTCTGTTGAAAGGTATAAAGTCCACCTTGTTGGCAAAGGATATACTGTCGTAGACTAGATTATCACGGTACTTTCAGTCCCATTGTTAAACTTGCTATTGTTTGCCTTATCAAGACAACTGCTACGCAAAATGGTTGGCTGATTAATCAGTTTTGAAAATATTGATTTACCAACACATGTTTGCAAGTTAAACAAAGCAATCTATGGCTTGAAATAAGCACCATATGCTTGGTATAATGAGCTAAAACTTATCTTCTTACGTTTGGGATTTGTGAAGTCTTAGTCAAATTCCTCATTATTTATTCTTCACCGTTTTGAAGTCGCTGTTTATATATTGATCTATGTCGATGACATACTTGTGGTTGACAATTCCTAACAGAGTTCGATGCATTATTGATGCTCTTTCCAACATATTTTCTTTAAAGGACATGGGCTTTCTTCGATACTTCCTTGGTGTTGAGGTACTTCCACATTCTGATGGTCTTTTCTTAAGTCAATGCAAATATATTTTGGATTTGTTACATGAAGTTAACATGGAAAACTGTAAAGGTCTGGCCACTCCAATGATGTTGGTGCAAGAGGCAGCAACAAGCTGTTTCTAGTCTTGCTTGAGTAGTAAGCCTCGAGCCTTGGTGAAGAAGCAAGCTCGGAAGCAGAAAACAGAAAGATGAAACTAGCAAGTGAAAAACAGAAAAAGAGAGAAGAAGATTGAATGAAAAATGAGCTGATATCTTTCATTGACAAAATCAACAAGGCATTAAGCCATTACATATATCAGTCAACAAGTAAAACAAACAAGTAATCACCTAATAACATACCTAACACCACTAAATTGCCTAGTAACTTGGTAAACTTGATTGAAAAACAAAAAGCTTCTACCTAAACTTGTCATTCAGCACCTAATTACATCAAAATGCAGCTACCAACTAAGTTTGATCCTAACTAAATACAAAACATTCAATTAAGGAAACTAAATGGATAGCTTCAGCTTGCTGCACCAATTTTGCTGTTGAAGCACGTTCCTTGCATGGCCACCTTTGCTGCTACATGGGAGCTGACTTCAACACTCCTCCTCAGCTTCTATGCAGCAGACTCCTAGCTCCCTCTTCAGGCTTAGAAATCTTGATACACTAAGAGGCTTTGTGAAGATATCAGTAATCTGATTTTCAGAACTGCAATGGATTAGCTCGATCTCTCGAGCTTGTTCCATTTCTCTTATCACATGGAGTTTGATGTTGAAATGTTTTGTCCTGCCATGGAAGACAGGATTTTTAGCAATAGCAACTGCTGACTTGTTGTCACAATGTATCACAGTTGCTTCATTCTGCTGTAGATTCAAGTCGCTCAAAATTTTTCTCAGCCACATAGCTTGATTAACAGCATTGGCAGCTGCTACATACTCTGCTTCTGCTGTCGATTGAGCCACCATTGTTTGTTTTCTTGAGCTCCAACAAATCATAGCTGAGCCAAGTGTAAAAGCATAGCCAGAAGTGCTCTTCATGTCATCCTTTGAACCAGCCCAATCGCTATCAGTGTAGCCAATCAGTTTCAACTCTTCAGCCTTTCTAAACTGTATTCCATGGTTTAAGGTACCTTTGATGTATCTTAGCACCCTTTTCCCAGCCTTGTAATGTTGCTGATTACAGCAGTGCATGAACCTTGATAGCATGCTCACAGCAAACAGAATGTCAGGTCTTGTTGCTGTCAAATACAATAAACACCCAACAAGGCTTCTGTAATCTATTTCACAGACAGATTCATGTTCCTCCTGGCTCGATAGCTTTATGCCAATAGCCATTGGTGTGCTCACTGGTTTACAATTCTCCATTGAGAATTTAACTAGCACTTTCAAGGCAAATGTCTTTTGTTTCAAGAGGATTCCTCCTTCTACTTGATTGACTTCCATTCCTAGGAAATATGTCATCAATCCCAGGTCTGACATCTCAAACATTTCCTTCATTCTTGCTTTGAAATCAGCCATCATAAACTTGTCTCCTCCAGTCACTAGAAGATCATCAACATATAGTGATACAATAAGCTGTGTTTCAGCTCCATTCCTCTTAACATAGAGTGTTGGCTCACTAGCACTCCTTTCAAATCCCAAACTGACCAAATATGAGTCAATTCGAGCATACCAGGCTCGAAGGGCCTGTTTTAGGCCATACAAGGCCTTTCTTAGCCTATACACCAAATGTTCCTTACCAGGCACTATAAAACCTGGGGGTTGCTCGATGTATATCTCCTCTTCTAGGAATCCATTGAGGAATGCAGACTTGACATCCATTTGGTGGATTGTCCACTGGTTCTGAGCAGCAACTGCAATCAGCAATCTAATTGTATCGAGTCTGGCTACTGGAGCAAATGTTTCCATGTAGTCCAGACCATACCTTTGACTGAAGCCCTTTACAACTAGTCTGGCCTTTAACTTGTTTAAACTTCCATCCGCATTGTGCTTCACTCGATAGACCCATTTTACACCGATAGTCTTTCTGTTTGCAGGCTTTTCAACCAATTCCCATGTCTGATTCTTTACAATCATGTTGATTTCATCAACCATAGCTTGTTTCCAACCTTCATCTGCCTCAGCCTCTTCAAAACTGCTAGGTTCTGCTATTGCAACCTGTGCCCTTTCATAAATATCTTCTAGGGGCCTTGTGCCTCTCACAGGCACATCATCAACATCCATTTCAGGTCCTAGCTGCTCAAGTTCAGCTTGATTAGGCACTAGGTCTTCTGAAACTGCTTCTGGCTCATTTTTCTCCCAATTCCAGCAGGCTTTTTCATCAAAGATGACATCTCTGCTCACCTGGACTTTGTTTGTCAAGGGATCCAAAATCCTGTAGCCCTTCTTGACTGAGCTGTAGCCTACTAGAACACCTGGTTGAGCCCTTTTAGAGAGTTTGTCTCTCTTTGCTGCTGGTATTTGTGCATAACACAGGCAACCAAACACCTTCAGATGTGCCAAGGAAGGCTTGAAACTGAACCAAGCCTCGAAGGGTGTCTCGGATGCAAGAGCTTTGGTAGGAAGCCTGTTCTGAAGGTAAACAGCAGTGTTTACTGCCTCAGCCCACATGGTCTTGGGCAGTTTCTTTTCAAACAGGAGACATCTGGCCATATCCATCAGACTTCTATTCTTTCTTTCAGCTACCCCATTCTGCTGAGGTGTGTAGACATTTGTAAGTTGATGTTTGATACCAGCATCATTGCAAATGGCTTGAAACTGAGCTGAAGTGTACTCAGTGCCATTGTCAGTCCTTATCGATTTCAGCTTGCAACCTGTTTCTGTTTCTACAGCATTTTTAAACTTCACAAACACTTGAGCTACCTCAGACTTGTGTTTTAAAAAGAAAATCCAGCAAAACCTTGTAAGATCATCAATAAAGAGGATGAAATACCTGTTTTTGCTGAGTGATTCAGTCCTCATCGGGCCACATACATCAGAGTGCACCAGCTGCAGTCTTTCAGTAGCTCTCCAAGCTGAATTTGTAGGAAATGGCAGTCTTGCCTGTTTCCCCATTTGGCAAACTTCACACACATCATCATGCTCCACTGAGCTGATGAAGTTCTCTGCCAAGCCCTCTTTGGCCAATCGAGCCATTGATCTGAAGTTGGCATGTCCAAGCCTTTGATGCCAAAGCTTGGAGTCTTCAACAGAGGCTGTGTATGCTGAGTTTGAGTCATTTGCCCAGTGAACCTCAAAGCATTTATCAGTCATTGTGACTGTCATAAGGCTTGATCCACTTGGATCAGTAATGTGGCATTGTTTATCCTTGAACACAACAGAATAACCTTTCTCGAGCAGTTGAGCTATGCTGAGAAGGTTTCTGTCAATCTGTGGTACCAACAGCACATTTGGAATGATCTTGTTGCCTGTGGGAGTACATATCAGCACTTCTCCTCTTCCTTCAGCCCTTATAAACTGACCATTTCCAACCTTGACCTTGGTTTTATAACTTCTGTCCAAGGTTTTAAACAAGGAGGCATCTGGTGACATGTGGTTAGTGCAACCACTGTCCAGCAACCAGCCTTTGGAGCATTTCTTCTCAGAAGCTACACAGGAAACAGCAAAGACCTGTTCTTCTTGGTCACTACTGTCCTCAGCTACTCGAGCTTCAACCTTTGACTGCTGAAATTGATTCTGCCTTGGCTTACTTCTGTTTTTGCAGACCCTTTCAACATGGCCCTTCTTCTTGCAGTGTTGGCATACTGCATCTGGCCTAAACCAGCATCTGTCTTCTGGATGGCCAGGCTTCTTGCAATGTCTGCAAGGCTGGTCATTGCTTCTTGCAGCATCAGGCTTAGGCCTGTTTTTCCAAGGCTTTTTGCCTCTTTGAGCATTAGTGCTCGAGGTTTCTCTGGCCTTGGCTTGAAATGCACCTTCTTGGTGATCTTCAGCTCTGCTAGCTCTCCTTTGTTCCTAAGCATAGAAGGTGTTGATTAACTCAGTCAAAGAGATGCTAGCAAGGTCTCTTGAGTCCTCTAGGGAGGATATATTGGCCTCATATCTCTCAGGCAAAGTGGAGAGGACTTTCTCCACAATTCTTGCCTCATCAAAGTGCTCACCTAGGAGCCTTATGCTGTTAACCACTGCCATAATTCTATCTGAGTACTGCTTCACTGTTTCTTCTTCCTTCATCTTCAAATTCTCGAAATCCCTTCTCAAGTTTAACAGCTGATGTTGCCTTGTTCCCTCAGTGCCTTGAAACTCCTCCTTAAGCTTATCCCAGGCCTGTTTTGGAGTCTCACAGGCCATGATTCTGGTGAAGATGACATCTGACACACAGTTCTGGATGCAGGACATGGCTTTGTGCCTTTTGGTCCTCTCATCAGCATGTTGCCTAATCTGAGCTACTGTGGGATTAGCCCTCAGTGGTGCTGGCTCAGTATCTGTGTTGACAACTTCCCACAGATCGAAGGCCTGTAGGTAAGTCTTCATCTTGACCAGCCATATGTGAAAGCCTTCTCCATTGAAGACTAGTGGGGCTGCTGGTGAAAATCCTGAAGAAGCCATCAAGTTCCTTGTTTTGAAGCAACAGGTCCACTAAGACAAGAGCTCTCGATACCAATTGTTGGTGCAAGAGGCAGCAACAAGCTGTTTCTAGTCTTGCTTGAGTAGTAAGCCTCGAGCCTTGGTGAAGAAGCAAGCTCGGAAGCAGAAAACAGAAAGATGAAACTAGCAAATGAAAAACAGAAAAAGAGAGAAGAAGATTGAATGAAAAATGAGCTGATATCTTTCATTGACAAAATCAACAAGGCATTAAGCCATTACATATATCAGTCAACAAGTAAAACAAACAAGTAATCACCTAATAACATACCTAACACCACTAAATTGCCTAGTAACTTGGTAAACTTGATTGAAAAACAAAAAGCTTCTACCTAAACTTGTCATTCAACACCTAATTACATCAAAATGCAGCTACCAACTAAGTTTGATCCTAACTAAATACAAAACATTCAATTAAGGAAACTAAATGGATAGCTTCAGCTTGCTGCACCAATTTTGCTGTTGAAGCACGTTCCTTGCATGGCCACCTTTGCTGCTACATGGGAGCTGACTTCAACAAATGACATCCTCTGTTATTTCCGAAACTTTCTTTGAAGATGCTTCTATTGATGGCTCTCTTTATAGTCACATCATTGGCAATTTACACTATCTGGCTTTTACTCGGCCGGACATTGCCTTTGCTGTCGGTCGACTTTCTCAAGCCATGCACCAACTTACCATGTCTCATTGGGTAGCTCTCAAACGCCTTCTACGATATCTTCATCATACTGCTACCTTTGGACTCCGTGTTTCCGGTGAGCCTGATCGTCATTTAATTGCCTACTCTGACTCTGAATGGGCTGGCAACCCTATGGATCACACATCTACAATTGGTTATGTTGTCTATCTCGACTCTATTCCTATTTCTTGGTCTTCAAAGAAACAACATTCTGTTTCTCGTTCCTCCACTGAAGCAGAATATCGTGCTATTGCCGATGCTATTACCTTCAATAATATTCACTTATACCTTCAATGGAAATAATTCACTTTTACCTTCAATATTATTCTCTTTAGTAGTAATATGGAAATTAATTTGCTTGAAAATAGTCGATTTCTATAACTCTAATCAAGTTGAGAATTTTACTTTCGTTTCGTCTCTCATCTTTGGTTTGGTTGAAAGATGAAAACCTAAGACGTATACGTTTCACTTTTCATGCAGTGAAGCAACAATAATATTAGAAAATGTAACATTATTGGCGAGCCTTCTAGTGCATCAGCATCTAGTATCGACAATTCTAAGTTTAATCTAGCACAGGTCCTTGCTGTAGCGTTTAGAACAAGTACCAACTATGCTTTGAGTGTTTGAGAGTAGGAGCGTAGCTAGGGGCTGGTAGGGCCCGGTCCCTTTAAAATGGAAAATTGTCTATTTAGGTATTTTAGAAACTTTAAAATTTTAAATTAGTAAAAATAAAATTTGCTTTAGCCTTCCTAAAAATGATAAAAAATTGATTTAATATTTTAAAAATTATAAAGATATAGGGTATTATAAATTACAATTTAATTTTGGCCCCAAATTTTCTGGTTTCTCACTTGTCTACAACTATTTTTTGTGAGTGTCAGCTAAATTAAGCTTAAATTACTGGTAGTGAGAAATTATTTGGAGAATTATTTGTTTGAAAAAAGCTGTGTGGACATAGTATTATATGCGAATTACATAAGCAATTTTGATCTTATTGTGCTTTTACTAGTAAAATTTGCATTACTGAACTATCGAAACAACTGCTACTAAAGTGAAACAACTTTTTAGAACAGCTACAAACCAGTATCGTTTCAGTTTATTTAAAGAATCAAAGTCATTTGTGCTGGAAGGTACAAAACGTTTGAAACAACACCTTAACTTAATAGACAAAATCTTTATAACAAAATCCTGTTTTGCTTTAGACAATGGAATTCTTGTCTGAACTTTTAACTTCATGGCCTTCTTTCTCGTGAGCCAGAAATGGTTTGTCTTCCTTATCTTTCATCTGTAAAACAATACATATAAAGAAATTGTCAACAACCCTTTCTCGAAAGATATAAAGACAAGAAAAGAAAGGCATAGATATCTATGAGCATTCTGTTTGATGATTTCTCTATGACATACGTATATTTATACCTGACACTCCAATGGATCAGCTTGTTTCTTTTTGTTCTCTTGGGTGCAAAAATATGAATATAAACCCATGCCAAAAATGGCTATCAGGATTCCAAGGATGTTCCTGTCTGTAAAAGGGTCATGCAGCAGTGTATAGCCGAAGGCAAGAACCAGGCAAGTCTTGAGGTGACCAAGTACTTGATATGTAACTGGGGATGTTTTTCCAATAACCAGAAACGTACTAAAGTTGACAGATACAGAAATAATACATGAGAGTATGATAAATGCCTGCAAATCAATGTTCCAAAAAAAAAGCAATTAGTTATCTGAAATATCATTCATGATATCTGTTTTATTGATATGCTAAGGAAAGGGAGGGATTTGGTTCTTTTACCAGGACTATAGGGGAATATTTGTAAGCAAACACATTTTGCTTGGTGAGGAACTGATCTACCAAAGGGCCTGACACAAAAAGAATAGCCGCTTGAAATGGAGCTGACTGGTACAGCAGCTGGGTTGAAGACACATTGAGCCTCTTTTGTATGGTGTTTGTCAGCTATATTAATCAAAGTTAAGAAATAAAACATTTTAGTGATCATTTTCAAGAAACTTAAGCTTGAGAGTAAAAGGATACAATTTGGCCAACACAGGTGGTTGCAATGGCAAGGAGAGAAAGGATTGTCCCAACAAAATTGAGTTGGAGATCAGTAATGGAGGCAATGCCAACTCCAACAAGCAAAAGGAAGAGGGATAGCTTTATCTTTTGACTGCACACAGTAAAACAAAGAGTTACGATCAGCTTTGAATCTCAAAAGTGCTCGAAGTATTCACAAGTTTAATGGCTTCAATTAAGAAAAAACCTGAATTGCTTTTTGAGGAAGACAGTTTCCAATAATACAGTGAATGGTATAATTGCAAGTTTGGTCATCTGTCAAAAGAGTCATCACCACAAAGAATAAGGGGTATATTGATTTTGATGAAGGAGTCAGATTATAATGTTTGCAACAACAACAAAAAATGGAGTTCACCTGATAGAAACCAATGGAGTTAAATCCAAGGCTCAAGTTAAGAAATCCAATAGAAACACCATTGAGGATGCCAAAAAGCATCACAGTCTTAATGTCAATTGATTTATTCTCAAACAGATTGAATCTTTGGGCAGCATGAAGGGTGCAAAATGTTACCATGAGATGCCAACTAGTGAGTGTGATAGCTGCACCCAAGGATAAATGAATACTGAAAATTTTCTATTTCAAATAAAGGCAAAAAAAAAAAAAAAAGTTACCAAAGGGGAAGCCAAGATTGCTCATCAAAGCTTTGTTGCATATGACAATAGAGACAGATGATGCAACAGAAAGAAACAGGGCCCCTATAACTCCCAATTGGAAGCTTGACATTTCTCCCATCTTTGCTGAAACAAAACAAACAAACATGTGTTGCAGAGGTTTTTAATGTTGCACTCTTATAAGATATTTATCAACCTTTTTCTGGCTTGCAATAAATGGATAACTATGCAGAAAATGGAAAAAGATTCAAAAGAATGAACAAAGAGAGATACCTTTGAAAGAATATATAAATTGACAAGGTTATTTGACAGAGGGTTGCTAAAACTCCATAAAAACAACAGAAAGCAAGTCAAGTTACAACAAGCCACCACCGGGAAATTCAACAGTGAGAGTGCAGGAGAAAATTGAGCTTTGGAGGAAAAAAAGAACAAGAGAGAGATTATTTGTGGCTTGTTTGAGAATGTAGGCTTTTTATGTTAGATTGCTAGGGAGGTTGGTGTTTCACGCTGTTATAGTTTTAAGTACTACGTGTATTTGTTTTTAGTTCTTCCAGAAGGAGGAAGGTAAGGATTTATTTAAGCAATGAGTAACAGTCAAAATTTCTAAAAGAAATTAAAATAAGATAAAAAAAAATCAGTATAAGGTGATAACTCTAATAAGGTTAATAAGCAAAATCCAGTAAAACAAAAAAAATGGTAAATTTTACACCTAAATGTAAATGTTAAATATACCCTTTAAAACTATTTTTTGTTAAATTTAAGTACGTAACAAATTCGATACATAGTTATATATATGAATTTTTATTTGATGTAATTATACATATGAAATTTTGATTGTGGTTCAAACATATACATAGAATTTTTATTTTGATTCAATTATACACATTCAAAGAAATAAATACATCAAATTATTTTTATATTAGATAAGTGTAATTATCTGTGTATGCAATATACAAACTTAAAATGATGCTTTATCAATAATTGTGGTAATAATTTGTGAGAATTGGATCAAATTAAAATTGCATATATAAAATTGTATATTAAACTAAAGTTCATATATAATTTTAAAATTTATACCAAAATATATAATTTAGGAATGGTGGATTGATTTCTGTCATGTTTTAAGCATTCAAATTTGGTGGTTAAGAACAGTGTCACAGTCAAATGGGGTCTTGTAAATCTGAATTCTTAAGCATTTAAGGGAGATAAATATGAGAATGAAACTTAGCCCACAAGGCAGGAAGGTAAGATGAACATTTTCTTATATGAAAAATTAGGTACCTGCCAATGCAAGTTAAAAGGGTTTGTCATCCAATTGGAGTTTGGTGAGAACCAAAAAAAAAAACCTTTCCTTGGCTTCCTCTAATCTTTACTATCGAATTTAAAAAACGAAAATGGGAGTCACCACTAATCACTTTTAAAAGGTGTGATCGGGTCACCTCGTAATTTGATCATTTTAATAAGAGATTTGATTTATTAAAACAATATTTTTGTGTCTACAAAAATCCAAAAAATGGGTTCAGGAGTAGGTTACGAACGAGGAAGGATTAGCACCCTTGTTGCGCCCAAAATTGGTACCTAATTGATTACTTGATGTCTTTAGTGTCGAAAAATAAAAATTCGAAGATTCAAATATGATCCCTCTTTGCATTTTTTTTATTTAAATCATTTAATTAAATCAAAACTTATATAAGAAGCCTTCTTATTTTGAGATAACGAAAAAAGTCATGTCCCGTAAGTTAGGTCACGACATTTCGAATTCTCGAAAATAAAACTTCTCCTTATTCAATTATTGTTTAAATCTCATGTGTTTTTAGTTTTAAGAGGATGTTCAGTTATTTAGGTTCAAAGAGAAAATCAAACCCCGTAAGTTAGGGCTGATTTCTCGAATCTCTAAATAAGAACGTTGCCTTAGTTTTCAAATACTCCTTTTTACGCATCGAGTAAAAAATTTAATATGATGTTTAAAGTGATGTATGTTTAGTTTATTCGGGGACAATACAAAATGGGCAAATATGTCTAAATTTAATGTATGGTATAGTGATAATGATTTAATATAATAATATAATATTAGAATGATAAATAATAAGTAAATAAAGGAATACTATAATAACATAATAATAAATAAGGTAAATTAAAATAAAAATAGAAAATGCATGATTAAAAAGGACAAATAAACATGACAAGAAAATGTGGAAAATAATAAAAGAAATAATAAAATAACGAGAAAAGAAATAAAAATAAAATAATAACAACAATTATAAAAAAATACACAAATAAAAGAGCATAAACAATCTAATATTTAAGTGTAAAAAGGAAAAAGAAAAAAAAATAGATAAATAAATAAATGCTCGATGAAAAGAAAATAAATAAATAAAAACAATTTCAAATATAAGGAATGATAAATAACCAAATAAGTAAAAAATAAATAAAAGAATTAAAATAAGTAAATGACTTAATCATAACTTAAATTAAACTAAAGGATAAATTGGGATAAAATAAATAAATAAAAGACCAAAATAAAAAGCGCGAAAACGAACAAGGACCAAATGAGAAATTATCCCAATCCTCAAGACACGCGTCCCTTCTCCAGAAGACCAGCGAATCGGGGACTTAATTGAAAGCGAGGTAAATTTTCTAAAAAGAAAAAAATAGTGAAATTAGGACTAAATTAAAACAACCCAAAAGGCGGAAGGACCAGGAACGCAAATATCCCCTCCTTTTTAAAAACACGCTGATCCTAAGAGGATCCGGGTCGAGTCATCGGGTTTGGCTCCAAAACGACGTCGTTTTGGGGCTTAAGAACGCCGATCAAAACGACATCGTTTAGCAAGGTTATAAAATCAAAAATTTTGAGAAAAAATCATTTGTTCCGTGTTTTTTTTTTTAAAAAAAGCGGGGGTTTTCTCTTTGTTTCCCTCTGGGCTAAGCTCAGAATCCGGGTAAGGGGACCGCCGTGGCCACGGGTCATCGGCGATGGTGACCGCCGTCCCTAGTGGCCGGAAAAACAAAATGTTCCCTTTTTTCTCGTTTTTTGTGTAGAATTCCAATTTGGAGTCGAAAAGTCCCAAACTAAAGTCGAAACTCTACAAAAGAAAGAAAACTTTTTGGTTCTCAGCGTCCTCCACCGCGGCCTTGGCTGAATCTTAAGGGGTTCGACGACCTTTCGAACTGGAAGAAACACTGACGATGGTGCGAAGATCAATCGACAGGTAAAATTTTATTATTTACTTATTTAAAAATAAAAAATGAAAAAGAATGAATCACCTTGTATGATTTCTGTTTTAAAATCTCTGTTTTTTTTTTGTATATTTCTCAATCTCTCCAAAAAAAATGCAATCTAGTTATGGCTTTTATAGCCAATATTATATTGTTTATTTTTGTTTTGCTACTGTTTCTGCTTTCGTTTCTGTTGTCCTTATTTTTGTCCATTTTCATCTTTTTTTACAGGCATTGGCGAGGTCAACGGAGGTGGTGGCAGAGGGAGTGTCAGACAGCATGCCTGCCGACGTGGCGAGGCTGCGACGCGAGAAGGATTAGGGTTAAATAGAGTTTTAAAAAAAGTTTAGGTTTTGGGCTTTCAGGCTCTTTTTTTTATTTGGGCCAATCTGTTTTTTTTGTAAATTTATTTATTTTTGGTTTTATTTTGGGTCAGATAAATTTGGGCCACTACAGTTGCCCCTATTTGCTAATTGTCGTGTAACGGGAAAGGAGCAAAGGCCTTAAAAGAGGACCAATTCTGTCTGGTCCTACTAAATCTCAACTTCTATAGTGCTTCTCTTTTTTAAGTAACCCATTTTTTCAAATCATTGGATGCTCTACTCCACTATATCCTCTTCGCTATAACTTTATGAGGGCAGGATTTAGTGTCACAGCTTCGTCTTACTCCATTGCAACTTTAAGGAGCTAAGATTCGTTGTTGTAGTTTCAGTCTATTCCACTGCAACTTCAGGGATATAGGATTTGTAGCTTTATCTTGCTCCACTGCAACTTCAGAGAGATGAGATTTGCGACTGTAACTTCATTCCAAACCACTGCAACTTTAGGGGTATAGGATTGGTACCTTCATCTTGTTCTGTTGTAACTTCAGGAAGATAAGATTTGCTGTTGTAGTCTCAATCTGACCCACTGCAACTTCAGAGGTATAGGATTCATTATGATGACTTCAATCTGACCACTACAACTTCAAGGGTATAGGATTTGTAGCTTCAATCTACTCCACTACAACTTCAGGAAGATAAGATTCGCTATGGTGGATTCAATCTGACCCGCTGCAACTTTAGGGGTATAAGGTTTGTAACTTGTAGCTTTAATCTGTTCCAATTTCATGGAAATAAGATTCGCTATCTTCAATCTGCTCCACTGCAACTTTAGGAGGATGAGATTTGTAGCTTTAATCTGCTCTACTGTAACTTCAGAAAGATAAGACTCGCCACGATGACTTTAATCAGTCCCACTATAACTTCAGGGGTATAGGATTTGTGATTTCACTAATCTGTTACACCTTTCTTTAGGGAACATGACTTGTAAAATCCATTTCATGGGCCTATATTTATGCCAAGCGATTAGGATGTTATGATCAGAATGAATCAAATGCTCCTAACTAGATGTATATGAATATTATTTCCATGAATGCAGAATGTCATTTTTTCGAGAATGATCCCCTTTTAATGCTTAGGTTGACATTGCTCGTTGTTCATCAAGGTTTTATTACTAACGCATTACCTTGCCTTCTTATTCAACTGGTATTTTTGACAGAAAACCCGAGGAAAGAATCACAATTTAAACTATTCGTTCCCAAACCTTTCTAACTCTTAGATTTGGTTAGTTCTGACTAGTGGTCCTGTTTCAGGTCCTTATACTATTTAGAAAACTTTCAAAGTAATATGCAAGAAATCCTTTTACTTGAATATTGTTAGTCCATTAATCGTTATTTCAATGAAAAATGCTTGAAAAATATTGTAACAATATACAAGGTTGAAATTTATTGAGAGCAAAACTCAAAATGAATAGATTAATCAAAATAGCAAGCATTGCTAAAATACAAGATGAGTAAGATAAAACTAGTTGCCTCAAATATCGTAGCATGAGCTTCTCCGCACAAACTTCTCGAGGATCATTTTAAGCCTGATATGTGTTTAGGAGATCTAGAGTACTTTGTTGATGCCTTAAGATGTAACATTTCTTCTTTTGAGAGGATGTGACTACCAAATGTTCAATCTTCGATCAAACTTTGAGTTGCCCTTTCCCGGGTTTTCAACTCAAAACCCCTTTGGTCTCAAGATGTAATTTGCGAGTTTTCACCTGAGCCTCTCCCTTTTTTAGGTAAAATATATCTTGACTGAATCTGAGTTCACAGGGTTAGACAGGTTTTTGCTATCTATCTTGGTCAAAATTAGCGCTCCTCCAAAAAAGACCTTATTTACCGCATAAGGTCCTTCCCAGTTTGACATCCACTTTCCTCTAAAGTCTTTTTGTCTAGGAAGGATCTTTGTCAATACCAGGTTTCTCTCATGGAATTCTTTGGGGTGAACATTTTTCTCATAAGCTCGCATCATTCATTTTTGGTACATCTAGCCATGACGGATAGCTTCCAACCTCTTCTCTTCAATCAAGTTCAGCTGATCATATCGGGATTGGATCCATTCTGCTTCATCTAACTTCACCTCTGACAAAACTCAGGGAGAAGAAATCTTGACTTCAATGGGCAAAATCGCCTCTATTCCATAAACCAATGAGAAAGGCGTTGCCTTGGTGGAGGTCTTGATAGACGTTCGATAAACATATAAGGTAAATGGTAACTTCTGATGCCAATCTTTATAAGTCTCAATCATTTTCCCCACAATCTTCTTAATGTTCTTATTGGTTGCCTCTACCTCACCATTCACTTTTGGGCATATAGTGACGAGTTATGGTGTTTAATCTTAAATTGACCATAGACCTCCGCTATCGTACTGTTGTTCAAGTTTAATGCATTATCAGATATAATCCTTTCTGGCATTCCATACTGATATATGATCCCTTTCTTCAAGAATTTACTAATTTCTGACTTTGTGACATTGACATATGAAGTGGCACCTACCCACTTGGTGAAGTAATTAATGACTACGAAGATGAATCGATGCCCATTGGAAGCTTTTGGCATGATCGGCCCAATGATATCCATGCCCTACACAAAGAAAAGCCATTGAGAATTCATAAAATGAAGAGGTGAATGAGGCATATGAATTTTGTCTCCATAAATTTGGCATTTATGACATCTCTTGGCATAACCGATACAATCCCCTTCCATGGTGAACCAATAATATCCGAATCTAATGATTTGCTTAACCATTGTAAAACCATTAGTATGTGTTTCGCAAACACTCTCATGGACCTCTTCTAAGATTTTCTTGGCCTCAACAGCGTCTACACATCTTAGTAGCACCTGATCCTTTCTTTTTTTATATAGGATCTCCCCATCTAAGACATAGTCATTGTCTAGTCTTCTTAGCGTCCTTTTATCTTTATCGGTTGCCTGCTCCGAGTATTCATGGTTCTTTACATATCGCAATATATCGTGGTATCAAGGGTGATCATCATTTTTTTCCTCGATGTTGTAACAATAGGCTGGAGCCTCATAAATACTCATCTGGATAGGTTTTACATCCTATTGTTTAATCACTTTGATCATGGAAGCTAAAGTAGCTAGGGCATCAGCCATATGATTTTCATTTCGTAGAAGGTAGCAGAAGGTGATGTCATCAAACTCTCTAATTAACTCCAAGGCCAGCCTTCTATACTCGATCAACTTGGGATCTCTTGTCTCCCATTCACCTTTGAGTTGATAGATCACTAGTGCAGAATCCCCATATACCTTTAGTACTTTAATATTGCGTTCTATGGTTGCACGAATACCCATGATGCATGCTTTGTATTCTGCCATATTTTTCGTGCAATCAAAATCTAATTTACTAGTAAAGGGAGAATGATCTCCGTTTGGGGATACCAGGACTACCCCGATTCCGTTACCCACAACGTTTGAAGCTCCATCAAAATTTAATTTCCAAGGATGTCTTTCTTGAGCATCTTCTTCAGTGGTTGCAACATACATCAAATCTTTATTCGGGAAATTAAAGTTTCAAGGCTCATAATCTTTTAGAGCTCTACTGGCTAGAAATTCTACTATTGTACACCCTTTTATTACATTTTGGTTCACATAAATTATATCAAATTCAGAAAACGAAATTTTCCATCGGGTTATTCTTCCATTCAGAGCAGTCGACTCCATCTTGTACTTTAGAGGGTCCATTTTTTAAATGAGCCAAGCCGTGTGGTACAACATGTATTGTCTCAATTTTCAAGTTGTCTAGATCAAGGTACAACACAACTTCTCGATTAGTGAATATCTTGTCTCACATTCAGTGAATTTCTTACTGAGATAGTATATCGCTCTTTCTTTTCTTCCTAACTCATCATGTTGACCAAGTACGCATCCCATGGAATTCCCGAATACTGCCAAGTATAGCATCAATGGCTTATCTGGGCTAGGTGGCATCAGCATTGGATAGGTAATGTTTAACGTTGTCAAAATTTTTATAGCACTCCTCATCCTATACACCTAGATTGTGTTTCTTAAGGAGACGAAATATGGGATCGCATTTCTTGGTTAGTTGTGAAATGAACCGGGCAATATAATTTAGTCTTCCTAGGAAACCTCGAACCTCTTTTTAAGTGTGCAACGAAGGCAACTCTTGTATAGCCTTAACTTTATCTAGGTTGATCTTGATCACCTTTTCACTGACTACAAATCCTAGTAATTTTTCGAACCTATCCCCGAAGGTACATTTTGCTGGATTGAGCTTCAGCTGAAATTTTCTCAATCTCAAGAACAATTTCCTCAAGACTTGTACATGCTCCTTTTCTGTTCAGGACTTTGCAATCATATCGTAGACATAAATCTCAATTTCTTTGTGCATCATATCATGAAACAAAGTTACCATGGCTCTTTGATATGTCGTTCATGCATTTTTTAGTCCAAATGGCATAACTTTATAGCAAAATGTTCCTCACATAATTACGAGTATGGTCTTTTCCATATCTTCAAGATGCATCTTAATCTGATTGTATCCGAAGAAGTCGCCCATAAATGAGAACAATGAATAACCTACCGTGTTGTCCACTAAGGTGTCGATGTGAGGTAATGGAAAATTATCTTTCGGGCTAGCTTTGTTTAAATCGCTGTAGTCTACACACATTCGTACTTTTCCATATTCCTTAGGGACATAGACTATATTAGCTACCCACTCTGAGTATTTGACCACTTGCAGGAAACCAGCGTCGAATTGTTTCTTGACCTCTTTTTTTATTATTTTCAGCAAGACGTCGGGACTTATCCTTCGGAGCTTCTGTTGAACTAGCTTGCACTCTTCCTTTATGGGGAGTCAAAGCATTACGATATCAGTGCTTATCCCAGGCATATCTTGATACGACCATGCGAAGACATCTTTGAATTCTTGGAGTAACTCAATGAGGTCTCGCTTTGTTTCTACGGTGATACAGGCTCCGATCTTTACCTCTTTCTCTTCTCTTAAGCTCACAATTTCTACTGACTCTTTGTGAGGTAAGGTTTGTTTCTCATCTTGTTCTACCATCCTTAACGAATCAGGAGATTGGTTACAATCTCGATCGTCTTCAAAGTCCTGAGGTTCCTCTAGACACATATCTTTCTTAAAAGGAGACCCCGAGTCAGTAGCAATGTTGCTCATATCATTGATATCTGGAGACATGTTATAGGAATGAAGGGAAACCCAAAGAATAAATGAATCTAAGAATAATTACCTGTGTGGTATGAGTATGAATGAAATGGAAAAAAATAAAAGAATATTTGCCTAAAATGAGACACAAAGATGCATTTTATTGAAATAAATATGTTGGACATATGTTTTTTTTCACAAAAGGATTCTTATTGCTCCCAGGTTTAGAGCAGTAAGTGTGTTTTGAATATTACTCTGAATTAGCTCTAAAAATTACAGGAATCTCTTCCACAATCCAATTTTTCAGAACACTTTTAGATATGTAAGGACAAATGCCTGATAAATTCTCTTTCCTAATTCCTTATTCGGATATGGCGTTGATGCTTAGATTTCCCAACATTTCTTTCGCAGTTTCTTTTCTTGACCTCATTCGTTTAGGATAAATGGTTTCTCCTGACACGAACGTTTTAGATATATGGGGAAAGGTCATTAGTTCCCATTTGACCTCTTCCCCACTCAGTTGCGCTTTTCTTCTTTCTTGCTTTTTCTCCAGCTCTCTTCTTTTTTGCCTCGCATCTAACTTGTATCCTAAGTCAAAGTAGTCTCGTTTATCCATCAGCAATAGTGTCTTGACTCTTCCTTGGAGGTATTTCTCGAGTCCCCTTCCAGGTAAGGCTACTTTTCCAACCGTCAACTGCAGACCCATCCTCATAGTTTTGGATATTTTGGGCGTTGGGATCTTGTTTCCTTCGACAATGAAAGTTGTGTTAACAAATTCCAATAATCGGAAAGAACATTTTATTGCCTCTTTATCAACCCCTATGTATGGTGCGTCACTAGTTATGGATGCAATGATATCCTCTTCAGCGTTTATCGTCACCAGTTAACCCTCTGTGACCAACTTTAACTTTTGGTGTAGTGATGACAGCACTGCCCTAGCTGGGTGAATCCAAGGTCTACCCAACAAGTAGTTATAAGAGGGCTTGATATCCATCACCAAAAAGTCTACCTCATATGTACTTGGGCCAATTAAAAGAGGTATTTTAATCCTTCTCATTACCCTCCTTTCCGTACCACTGAATGCTCTCATTATATTTTGGCATGTCTTCATGTGAGAGCTATCCACTAGTAGCCTATTTAGTGTGGATAGAGGCAAGACGTTAAGTGTAGATCCATTGTCGATTAACACCCCTGGTAACGTATATACTTTACAGTGGGTAATGATGTGTAGAGCCTTCGTGGATCCCATGTCCCCTAGCGATATTTCATCATCACTGAAAAAGATAAAATTGTCGGCACTTATATTGTTAACTAGCTGGTCTAGCTTGTTCACAAAGATATCTTCAGTGGCATAAGTTTCATTCAGCACCTTCATCAACGCGCTACGATGTGTCTCTGAGTTCAAAAGCAAGGCTAGTACTGATATGCGAGCTGGTTGTTTGTAAAGGTGTTCTACAACACTATACTCGCTTCAAGAAATTCAAGAATACTTTAGCCTCATTCTCAGTTACTGGCTCATTAACAGGTGATTCAAGTCTAGCCGTATTTTCTTTCTTATGTTCAACCGTCATATTTTTTCCTTTAACAGGCTCAGTTCTTGTATTTATAGGGTCATAGCACCTCTCATTGCGCATGTAGAAGCCAATATTCTGGCCCTCTTCTAAAGTGCCAACCGAGTTTTCCTCTCTTGGGATCATCATATTGCAGTCAAAATTCTATGGAACCCTTTTTCTATCCTTATAGGGGAAAGCCACGGGTTTTTGAATTATGACTCTCGGCGCAGCTTGTGCTCCCACTTCCTTGCTTCTCGACTGTGAAATAATCACCACCAAGTGATTGACCTTGTGGACTTTCTCCGTTGATCCTTCCTCTAAGGCGCATATGTCTCCTCCTTCCGAGCCTTTAACATCTTCAAAAAATTCTAACTCCTTGTTTTCCATCAAACTTTGCACCAAAGCTCTAAATTTAGTGCACTCTTAGATCTCATGACCTTCTTTAGAGTAGAGCTCACAATAGCTCCTCGCTCTTTTGGATACCTCTTTCGAAACTTGCATAATTAATCCTCTGTCTATATTTTTTGCCAGACCCATTTTAGCGGAGATTTTACCTCCACAACATCAATTTTGGTCATCTATCCTCCATTCTCAATTATCGTGTTTACCCCTTGATTTGAATGACTAGGTGGCGGATTTCCTGCTACATTAGGTCCTGATGGGTCATCAAATTTTACGAGTCCCATATTGATGAACCTTTCAATCTAATTTTTAAATGCAGTGCAGTTCTCAATTGAGTGTTTCATTATTCCTGCGTGGTACTCGCATTTAGCATTTGCGTCGTACCATTTTGGGAACAGAGGTTGCATGGGTTTTAAGTAAAATGGAGATACCACATGCGCATCGAACAAGTTCTGATATAACTCTCTATATGTCATCGAGATGGGTGTGAACTAGAGTTTTTCTGTGTTTGGTCTTGAGTTGGATTCTTGCCTTGAAGGGCCTTAATGGCTGGTTGTCATGGTCCTTGGTTGGCCCACAGTGATTGGTTTTGAATAGCCTTTATTATACACGCTTGCAGTGTTCACTTCATTTTCTTTCTCTCTTGGGGTTTATCTTTTAACATTTTCCCCCGCATATATTTTCCCACTCCTTACTGCATTTTAAATCATCTCATCGAACATTACTATATTTGAGAAGCTCTTGGTAGCACTTCCCAACATGTGGTTAATGAATGGGGATTTCAGAGTATTTATGAAAAGCATTGTCATTTTCTTCTCCAGAAGAGGTGGTTGGACTTGTGTTACCACCTCTCTCCATCTCTAAGCATACTGCCTGAAGCTTTTCTTTTGCTTCTTTTCCATATTTTGTAGTGTAATTCTGTCGGGTGTCATGTCCGTCACAGGACTGTATTGTTTCATGAAAGGTTGTGCCAAGTCTTTCCATGAGCTGATTTTGGCACGGCTTAGCTGGTTGTATCACTTGGCGGCCGACCTGATCAAACTATCCTGGAAGTAGTGAATTAACAGTTGGTCATTATTGACGTATCCCGTCATTCTTCGACAGAACATGGTGATATGGGCTTCAGGACAACAAGTCTCATTATATTTTTCGAATTATGGAATTTTGAATTTTGGTGGGAGCACTAGATCTGGGACTAAACTTAAATCCTTAACATCAACCCCACAACAGTAATCAATGTTGACACCATTTTTTTTATGAAAACGGGGTCGACTTAGTTTTTGAAAATGAAAACGGAAAAACGGGAGTTGCCACCAATCTTTTTTAATAAGGTGTGATTGGATCACCTCGAAAAGTGGTTGTTTTTAATAAACGGTTTGATTTTATTAAAACAATGATTTTGGTCTACGAAATTCAAAAGAACGGGTTCGGGAGTCGGTTACGTACGAGGAAGGATTAGCACCCTCGTAACGCCCAAAATTGGCACCTAGTTGATTAGTTAATGTCTTAATGTCGAGAATTGAAAACTTTGAAGAATTAAAAAATACGATCCTTGTATTAAAATGTTGAGAATTTTTGGGAAAAGAAGCATATTTCACATTAATCGAGAAAAAAAAGCATCATATCCAGTAAGTTAGTACATAATGTCTCGAATTCTCGATACGCGAATGAATGCCAAAATTTACTTATTTTGAAAGATATTTGGTTATTTGGTTAAACGAAAAAAATCGAAACCCAGAACATTAGGGCACGTTTTCTCGAATTTCCAAACGCAAAATATTGTCTTATTTTGAAATTTTTTAAAAGGATACTTAGCTATTTGGTTGAATGAGAAAAATCGACACTCAGCACATTAGGGCACGTTTTCTCGAATTTCCAAACGCAAAATATTGCCTTTATTATTTTTAGAAAAAAAACCTCATCTCGGGAAAACAACGTGTCATGTCCAATGCGTTAGGACACAACGTATTGAATTCCCGGTAATGAGCTTTTTTATTATTTTTAAAAGAGTAATCTCGATTATTTAGATTCAATGAAGAAAATCGGAATCCAATACGTTAGGGCTCGATTCTCTCGAAGATCCCAAATACCGAGTATTACTTATATTTTCAAATTTTCCGTTTTTTGATAAATCCAAGTAAAACTGGGTGTAAAATAAGAATAGTGATGCAATGTAAATAAAATGAAACAAGTAAAACCATAAACAATGAAAACAATCATACGGGCAAAATAACAAATAATAAGAAACTAAAGTGAAAAAATAAACAATAATAAACATGTAAATAAATAAATTAACAAAATTAACAAAAATCATATAATTATAAAAGATATATAAACATATATATGTATAAAATGATGAAACTATGAAAAACATGTGCATGTATACATCTTTTTAAAACTACTATGCATGAAAAATTATATAAGTGTATGTGCATACATACTTATGTAGCAAGCATCAAATATAAGAAGTATATATTGGTACATATATGAGTCATAAAGTAAAGAGTATATACAAGATATGCATTTTAAAATATAAAGAGTAAGTAAATATATATATATGTATGTATGTATGTATGTATGTATGTATGTATGTATGTATGTATGTATGTATGTATGTATATTTATGCAAATGAA
Organism: Gossypium hirsutum; assembly: GCF_007990345.1. Lineage (NCBI taxonomy): Eukaryota > Viridiplantae > Streptophyta > Magnoliopsida > Malvales > Malvaceae > Gossypium > Gossypium hirsutum. Next base: position 63,467,905 of record NC_053444.1, read on the forward strand.
ATATATATAAACGTGAATGTATGCAGGTATGTATAACTATTATAAAATATATAAGTGTACATATAAGAAAAATATATATGCAAATTATATATAAAAAAATAAAGTAAGATGCAAAAATATATACATATATACGTATTTTAATATGTGAAAATATATATGAGTATGTATTTACTCATTCGTGAGAAAAATATAAATATACGTATATAGATATGTATATAAAAATGAGTATTTATATATTAAATAAGTTGGAAAAATATATATGTATGTATATACGTATAAACAATTACATAATGATAATAATATAATGAAACACATATATCTAAAATTTTCATAAGTAAATATATATAACGACATAACAATAATGACAATAATAATACTAATAATAGTAAATATAATAATAACAATAATAATAATAAAAGATGATAATATATTAAAATAATGAAGAAAATAATAAAAAAGATGAAAAAGGGATTAAATCGAAGTAAAAGCAAAAAAATACGGGGCGAAATCGTAATAATAAGACAAAAGGGACTAAATTGTGACGTGCGCCGAAAGAGGGGGACCAAAACTGCAAATAAACCAAAGCCCCAAAACTCAGCGTTGAAATGGACCAAATTGAAGCAAAAATAAAATTATGGGGGTAAATTAAAAATAAAAGAAAATAATGGAAAAAGGGCCAAATTGCAACACGCCGCAAAATAAGAGGGATTGCGCGCGCAAATAGCCCAAAAGTTAAAGACACGCGGATCCTTCGGGTCGGGTTGGGTCGACGCGCGGGTCAGATAAGCCTTAAACGGCGCCGTTTTGTACCTCTATAAATTTCAAAAAAATTCCAAAAAATTTCATTTCTTTCTTCTTTTCAAAAACAAAACTTTCAAACTCTCTCTCAACTCCCCTTTTCTTCCCCAGAAACCGGCCAAGGGTCCAGCCGTCAGCCACCGCACCGGCCGCCGGTCGCCGACACCGCCGTGCACGGCGGCGGGGAGACCAAAAGTTTCCGTTTTTTGCCGAATCGTCTCTCATCGGTGAGTTTCCCTTTCTTTTTTATTATTATTTATATTATATGTATATAAATAGATGAAGAAAAAGAAAAAATAAAATAAAATATGTTAAAATATGTAAAAATGAAAACGAAAAGGGCCGGAAATCACCTTTGATTTTTGTTTCTTATTTCTGTGAAAATATTACAAAAGAAAAGGAACAGAGAATCCAAACCCCCCCCAAAATACATTTTCCGTTGGCTTTTATAGCCAATCTTTGCTACTGTTTGTTTCTGCTATTTCTCTTGTTTGTTTGCAGGTCTGGCGGCGCAACTGGGAGGGCGATGACGTGACCGTGGCGGTGCTGGCAGAGGCTAGGGCGACGGCAGAGGCGAGGGACCCCCTAGGTGCGGCGCACCTAGGGTTTGACTTGTTTCTTATTTGTTTTTCTTGTTTTGGGCTAGGGTTAAGTCATTGGGCCTGGTTGGGCTTTGGGTCAGGTCTGTTTAATTTTGGGTCTGCTGGTATGGTGTTTGATGAATTTGTTGGGTTGTATTTGTAAATGGGTTATTTTTGTTTTGCTCGTATGGGCCGAGCATAAATTGGGCCCTACAATCAACATTTTCCATAGCTCTGAACTTCTCTTCTAACCACTTGCATCAATCTTCTAGGTGTTTCTGTAGTTCTACTTTTACTCTATCCATTTCTGCCATATCGTTCAAATCTGGAACGATAGGGCTGGTCGAATTATCTCTGAGATTGAAACCTAAACCCGTTGGGTAATTAACCAGTGTTGAGGTGTCGTCTTGATATTGTAGAGGCCTTATGGTAATGGTTGAACACGTGATCGAAGCTATCCGGTACACATAGTAGCCTGCACATAATACTACACATGCGACCTTTCATTCCGGTACACGTAGTAGCCTACACATAGTACTACACACGTGACCATCACTTTCACTTTCACATAGTGACCTACACACAGTCCATGTCACACATGTGATCATTTCTGTCACTTCATTCGTATCCCTTTTTATTCCGAATATTCAATCGAGAAATTTTTCACTTTTTCTCATTTTTTTCTTTTTCACTAGTCAAAGTCAATTCCTTGTCTTTCTTGACTTATAATAACACATTTAACTTATTTTACACTCACATTATTCAATCCAGTCCAAAAATTACATTTTGGAAAAATTACATTTTTGCCCCTAAAGTTTCACAAAATTATGATTTTGCCCCTAGGCTCAGAAATTAAATTTTATTCCTTTTTCTTATGTTTTATGACATGCTGAAAAAATTTTCCTTCTATAGAAACATCAAATTCTTGCTCTAAAGTGCACTTATGAACAATAATAATTTTTAACAATTATACCATTTCACTCGTTTTCGCTGAAAATCGTTTAGCAAAAATCGTTTAATATAATTCTAAGCTTCATATTCTATCATGGAACATCAAAATTCACACTTTTCATCTATGGGTAATTTTTCAAACATAATTTCTAGCTCGAATTAATGATAGAAATAGCTTAAGTAAGTTATCGGGATTTTAAAAATATAAAGAACAAGAAAAACAGGGCCAGAACGAACTTACCATGAAGCTTGAAAGAATAAGCAAACCCTAGCCATGGAGTCCACATGATATTCGGCCAGCACTCATGGATAAGATGATGATTTTGACCTTATTTTGTCGTTTTAATTTGTTTTAATTACCAAATTACCAAAATTCCCTTAACTTAAAAATATCCTATTTCACCTATTTCATGTCCATTTTTGTCCATAACATAACCAATGGTCTAATTACCATTTAAGGACCTCCAATTTAAAATTTCATAGCAATTTGACACCTCTAGCTTCTAGAACTCAACTTTTGCACTTTTTACAATTTAACCCTTTTGATTAAATTGAGTGCTCAAACGTCGAAATTTTCGAACGAAATTTTCATGAAATATTTCTGTGAAATTGTAGAACATAAAAATATAATAAGAAATAAATTTTTCCTTATCGAATTTGTGGTCCCGAAACCACTGTTTCGACTAGGCTTAAAATCGGGTTGTTACATATAGTACTTTCATCTCGGGTTATTTTAATCCCAAGAATAACATCTGCTACGCCCATATCTTTCATAGAAAATTTGTTTGACGAGAATTTCTTTGTATTTTCTATTTGTTCCAAATCCATGCCAAAAATAAGCATGTCATCTACATATAAGCAAATTATGACACCTTTTCCATTTTCAAATTTGCTATATATGCACTTATCAGATTCATTTATTTTATAGCCATTAGCTAACACAACCTTGTCAAAATTTTGGTGCTATTGTTTTGGTGCTTGTTTAAGCCCATATAAAGATTTAACAAGCTTACATATCTTATTCTATTGTCCTGGAACAATAAATCCTTTCGGTTGTTCCATGTACACTTCCTCTTCCAATTTACCATTTAAAAAATGCAGTTTTAACATCCATTTGGTGAACAACCAAATTATATATAGAGGTAAGTGATATTAAGAGTCTAATTGTAGCAATTCTTGCTATTGGAGCATAGGTATCAAAGTAATCAATACCTTATTTTTGTGTAAAACCTTTGGCTACCAACCTTGCTTTAAATTTATCAATGGTTCCATCGACCTTCATTTTCTTTTTGAAGATCCATTTACAACCTATTGGTTTGGAACCTAGTGGAAGATCAACTAAGATCCAAGTTTAATTTCCTGTTATTGAATCCATCTCATCATTTATTGCTTCTTTCCAGAAAGCAAAGTCTTGAGATTTCATTACCTCTTCAAATGTAATAGGATCAGATTTCATATTATAACAATAAGGTATCTTATTGCATATACTTTCATCTTTTCTTTCTACAAGAAACATAATGAAATTTGGTCCAAAATCTTTGACCTTTTTAATCCTCTTACTTCTTCTTAATTCTTGACAAGATTCATCATTATTATCAATTTGTTCCAATGGAATCTCATTCTCATTTGAAGAATGAATCAATTGTTGTGGCTGTAATTGTCTTTATATAGAATTAAATCTATTTTCATAAAAAATAACATCTCTTGATTCAATAACAGTATTAATTGAATTATAGTATTCTCCACCTCTATCCGATCTTAAGCACTTGATAAATGATTCACACTGAAGTTCAACTTCAGATTTATAAACTTTAAATTTATCAAGCACTTCATCTTTTAAATACAATAAATATATATAACAAAATCTAGAACAATCATCAATAAAAGTAACAAAATATTTCTTTCCACCTAATGTAGGAGTATTATGCATGTCACATAATTCACTATGTATCAAATCAAGTAATTTTGTTTTCCTTTTAACCTTAAGGAAAGGGTTTTGTAACACCCCAGGCTCATGTCCGTCGACGGATTAGAGTTACGAGGCATTACAGATCAAAATTTTAATATCATAAATCAAGCAATTATCCAAACATTTATTTCATTTCAATTTACTAACTATACTACATATAATACAAATATTATTTTCAAATTAGGCTTAACTATAACTAATTTATACAACTATTAACAAATATGCTAAACACATCACACTTCCATATAAATAACCGAAATTTTTGCATAACTTTAAACATCATATAAATATAAATATATATATACCAAATAGATCAAAAACGTAAAACCAAACTTAACCAAAATGAATAAGCCATTTTCGCATGGCTCATATTTAAACATCCCAAAATTAAACATATTAACTAGACTATACATGTCATAGGTTCGAATTCAAAATTTATAAAATACCAAAGACAGTCGATAGTGTGATAGACTATGCTGACAATCCCCGAGCTCGTAACGCGACTCCAAAATCTATAAAAACAGAGGTAAACAAATTTAAGCTATTAAAGCTTAGAAAGTTATAATCAAAAATTCATTTATATATATATACTAATACTTATTCCATCATTAAGATAAAATAAACAAAATATCCTAATATTTGTACCATATAACACTTTAATAAAAATCACCTTGTATTTTCACATAAACAAACCATATGGCCAAATACACATAAATATTTAGCAAAGCCAAATATTCAATAAATCATTATGCCAAAAATGCTTATACTTAAATGGTAAACTCATACTCTATATTTCATTTGAAACTATTATCAAATTATAACAATCAACTTACCTTAACACTAATTAAGCAAATGGCTAACACATACCTGAATAATTTAGCTTTCTTAACACATTATTTGCTTTTACTATTGCTCACATAAGATTTATATAACATAGAGCCTTGTATAAAACACCGGCATAAAGCCTGCTAGGCACAAAGCCCGATACATTTCACCGGCACAAAGCCTGCTAGACATAAAGTCTGAAGTAATTCATCGGCATCAAGCCTGCTAGACATAAAGTCTGAAACATTTCATCGGCATCAAGCCTCTTAGACGTAAAGTCTGAAACATCTTATTTTCAAACTATATATATTATATAAAATCCATGCATAGAGATTCAGCTCAAAATTCATAACTTATATTTTTAAAACACATGGATATATAAATCTCCATCACCAAATCTAACTTGATAATTCAATACTTCAACCAAAACATATTTATATATATATAACCTCATACTTTTGATTCTACTACTAATATAGTAAGATTGAACTTATAATATACTATGTGCCTTTAGCATTCGAACATATTAAAATAATCTAAGCTAATAATTTCATACCATTTATTCAATACAAAACTTATACATTTGCATATACGTTCACATTTGATTTCATGTATACATATATAATTCCAAACCTAATTTCAATTCAAGAAATTATACATGTACATTTATACATATTCGAATCTACCATATAAATATATAAATTCATACTCAATTTCAAAACAAGAACTTATACATATATATATGACATATCTAAATTCAATACACAACACATATATGTGTATTTGTATGCTTGTTCGAATCTATATATATACAATTATAACATACATATATCACAAATCAAATCCAAGAGTTTATATATAAATATACTTATATAATCATTCGAACCTTATATATATACATATATCTTATCCATATCTTTGATTAATCTAATAATTTATACATGTATATACTTAGATCCGGTTATACTTTAACTAAATTTAAAGGTTTATATAAGTATAAACCTATATACATATATTCGAACATTAATAATACATGTATACCATTCATACTTTATTTTATTTCAATCAATATGCTTTTAAATTAAAGTTCAACAAAAATACAATACATTTACATACCTATATACCGATTTAATAACATTAAATAACTAATAGACTTACCTCGGATATCAGTGGACACAATCGACTACTCGACTACTTTCGTTTTCCCCCGATCCAATTCCGTTTTCTTCATTTCTTGATCTAAACATATTCAAATTTAACCTTTTTATTCATCAAAACAATCAATTAAATCCAAAAATACATAAATATACAAATTACTATTTTGCCCCTAACATTTTACACTTTTTGCAATTTAGTCCTTTTTGCACCAAAACACAAAATACACAAAATTTGCCGACACTATGCTAGGGCTGAATGTTCCTTGTCTTCATAAAAGTCCACACATTTCATTTATTTCACACTTTAGTTCCTCAAAAATTTATTTTCACAATTTAACTCTAATTACTCAAATTCACTAAAAATTCAAAGACAAAACATGTTAATCTAACACATATATTTCATATTTCATCAATTAACATCACAAAACTCAAACATTCATCAATGACACATTTCAAAATCATCAACAATTCACAAAATTAATACATGGGTTTTGAAGTATTCGAAGCAACGATCTCAAAAACGTAAAAGTTATCAAAAATCGAACAAAGAACTAACCTTAAATTTAAGCACAACAATGGCCGAACCTAGCTAGCTTTCTTCCTTTTTTTTCTTTTGTTCAAATTCGGCTAGAAAAGATGATAAAAATGGCTTTTTTGTGTGTTTTATTTAGCATATATTATCATTTATTTTAGTTTACTAAAATAACCTTTAATAATTAATAAACAAAACATATATAATAAGGTTATATTAGTCCTTTGCCACACACTATCTATGTTTTAGTCTAATTGCATCATAAATCCCCCATTTTAAAAAGACAACAACAATTAGGTACTTTTAGATTTAACCCCTAAATTTTCATTTTACGCAATTAAACCCTTTTTATCGAATTGAACCTTCAAATGATTAAATTTCCAGACGAATTTTTCACACCTATAACTTAACATATAATAAACACTAAAAATAATATTAAAGTTTTTTTTGACTCGAATTTGTGGTCTCGAAACCACTATTCCGATTAGGGTCAAAATCGGGTTGTTACAGGTTTCTTGTAATTTTAGTCAATATACATGTATTGCATTTTTCAATATTATTATTAAAAATAGGAATTAAATCTAACTCATACATGTCATTCAATTTTCTATAATTCAAATGACCTAATCTATAAAGCCACAAACAAAAAGATTCAACAATATAAGTAGAAATAGTATTTTTATTCTTATTAATAATATTGAGTTTGAACTTACTCTCATACATATACCCTTTCCCTACAAAAATTCATCCCTTAGACAAAATAAACTTATCTGCCTCAAAAACAAGTTTGAAACCAAACTTATTCAATAGACTTCCAGACACTAAATTCTTCCTAACTTCTGGTACATAATATACATCATTTAAGGTTAAAGCCTTTCCAGAAGTGAATTGTAGTTCAACAGACCATTTGCCTTTGATTGCTGCAGTGGAAGAATTTCCCATTACAAGACATTGTCATTTTCACATTGTGTGAACTTTGAGAACATGCTTTTGTCTTTGCACACTTGTTTGGTTGCTCTGGTATCAATCCACCATGTATTATCATCTTGTGCCATATTAATTTCAGATATCATTGCAATGAACTTTTCGTTATTATTAGCCTTAGAAGATGATTTCTTCTTTAAAAATCGACATTCATTCTTGAAATGTCTCGGTTTACCACAATGATAGCATGAGCCCTTTTGTTTCTTTTTGAACTTAGGTGCTCTATCAATCTGTTTGAACTTTCTCTTGAATGATTTAGTAGTCTGTACTTCCTCCATAACATGCACTTTGGCATTTTCAGAATTTAGGTTCTGATCTTGCTTTCGATATTATTCTTCAATACGAAAATGATTTGCAAAGCCTCAAGAGATATTTCCTCTTTCTTATGTTTTAGACTTCTTTTAAAGTCTTTCCAAGATGGAGGAAGTTTGTCTATTATGAAGGATACAACAATCAATTCATCCATTTTCATATCATATTGCTTGAATTGATTCAACATTTTTTCAATATCACGAAATTGTTCCATAATAGAACAACCATCAACCATTTGATAATTATTGAAACAACTGATAAAAAATTTCTCACTTGTAACATCTTTGGTCATGTATCTTGTCTCCAATTTGTCTCATAATTCTTTAGCGATGACCTCGTTTTGGTAGGTGTCAAACAAACCATCAGATAAACCATTCAATATATGGCCCATGCACATGTAATCAACATTGTCCTATTTTTGTCTTTCTCAGGTTGCAGCAACAGATTCGTTATCATTCTCTTCAGGTCTTGGAGTATCCAAAACATAAGCAATCTTTAACGTTGATAATAAGAAGCGCATCTTTTTCTTCCATCATCGAAAAGTGCCACCATCAAACCGATCAAGTTTGACAAAGTTGGAAGCCAACTCCCTTAGTGTTCCACTTTCATGTGTTGTGGTAATCATCATGAAATATAACCTTAAAATTGTTAGTATAGATCTCCGAAGAAGAAAATCTCAAACACACGAACGGAACTTGAACAGAAAAAGAAATAGGACAAGGCTCCAAGGTATGTATCAAGTCACTATCTTTAAGGTTATATTCTCCCCTACCTATCTTCGCTGTGCAAATGAATTCCAAGCAAATTAACCTTGAGGATACAATGAAGCCAATGACTATTTGCATTTTGCACTGACGAGAATAGTCCACTACACACTGAGCAATGTATAATAAGAAACTCAATTTCTACAAAGGATTTCTGCAGTAATACTTTATAGAATAATCTAATAATATTAGAAAATGAAGGAAGGAAAGAAAGAATATTAGAATTTGTTGGTGTGATTTCCAAATGAAATTCATTCCTATTTATAAGAATTTTCATGTCTCTTCATAGAGACATCTTTCAATAGGTGTCTTTCTGAATAATAATGTCTTTAAAATAAACACATAATTATCAATTTGATATTATAACTATTCAAATAATATTATTTAAATAGTTATAATTCTTTTTCAAAAAATCAAATAATATAACTTTTGGTTAATTACACTCATTCATTTATAGTTATTGGAACACTATAAATATTTGGAAATATTCCAACAGAGATCATGCCCATCACAAGGACTTAGGTGTGAGTATTGAATTTGGGTATGTATAAATTTTTCTAAGCTTTTCCGGTAAAAGTATCATGGAGGCCTTGTATTAGAAGTCAGATTGCATTTTGTTCTCTCTACTCAAAGAAATCGGCAAGTTAGTCCCTATATGTTAGTTTAAAGAGTAAATTGGTCACTAATATTAAAAATTTCATCCATTTGTATTATTAAAAATTGGCATGGTTGACGGAATAACTATTCTGAGATATGTGGCGTGTCATGTGTACCTCATGCGACATATAGGAACCAATTTCTAACAATAGAAATTGATAGAATTTTTAAGAGAAATACCATTTTACTCGTTGACCTAACATATAAAATTAATTTATCCATTTTTTAAATAAAGAGAACAACATGTAACCCGATTTCTAATAGAGGAAATTCTATAATTTTTTTAGGAAGGTTTTAGGCAACTCAAACAGCATATCCTTCTACTATATCTAAATTTGAAAACCTTGAATGCAAAGTATAAATGATGTTCAAATGTCAAAGCAGCAGTGGACAAATCAATATTTAGCCGTAACACCACAATTGCGTCCACTTAACCATTTTGCTTTATAATCTGAGTATGATGCAGAAATTAAGTATTGATGAAATCATTTGAAAGCTCCTCTTTGCCTTATTACTTCTGTGATTTTGCACTTCCGCTTTACCAATTATTTTGTGTTAACGGATAACAATGATTTTCCTTTCTTTTTTTCCTCATAATTTAACTCAATATTTGTTACAACATTTTTAAAGGTTAAAGTACCAATAAGGCCTTCCCTTATTCGCTATGGTGAGTCTTCAACTCAAGTTCGAGTATTACCATATGTAATTGTAATATGTAAGCCTTTTTGGTTAGGTTCGGTTATTTTTTATTCTTCATCCGTTGTGCTTTGTACTAGAGGTGCTCATGGGTCGGGCTGGATCGGGCCCATAAAAAATTTTTGGCCCGGGTCCTAGGCCCGGGCCCGGCCCGGCCCAAAATATGGGCCTAAGATTTGTCCCGGCCCGGCCCAGGAAAAAAATCATAAACCCGGGCCCGTCCCGGCCCATTTTTATTTTAAAAATTTTTAAAAATTAAAAAAAGTATTTTAAAAATATTTTAAAATTAAAAAAATTAAAAAAAGTATTTTAAAAATATTTTAAAATTAAAAAAAAATTAAAAAGTATGTAAAAAATATTTTAAAATTAAAAAAAATAAATATATTTATTATATCGGGCCGGGCCGAGCCGAAAAAGTGGTGCTCGAGGCCTGGCCCGTTTTCTAAACGGGCCTCGTTTTTTTGCCCAAGGTCATATTTCGAGCCTATATTTTTACCCAAACCCTCCCATATTTCGGGCGGGCCGTCGGGCCGGGCCGAGCTGCCCGGCCCATGAGCACCTCTACTTTGTACTGAGTTGATTCTATGTATGCCATTGTAGCGTTTAATATTAATAATTAACTTTTATCAAATCAACTCTAGAATCAAATTAAACATTAAAAAGTAACATTGTTATCTTCATGTACCAAAATTTGTAACTTCTGTCAAATACATGTATCACATTGGACCAAAAAAATCACCTAGATACAACATTAAAAAAATGTCAAACTCAAGTACCAAATTATGCATTAAGCTTTAAAATCTTTTTGTTAAATTCATTGGTGTAATATTTTGAAATTAAAAAATATATACTCACTTGGTGTTCGTGTAACAAAATGATGACATTGTAAAAATATGTATATAACAAAAAAATTTAATGATACTAACAGTTGAACTTACATTTTTAAATATGAAAAATAAAGAGACTAAATTTCTTGAAATAAAAGTGTACGAATTAAATTTAAAATATATAAAAAAGTAGAATAGCTTAAATTATATTTTAACCTTTTAAAATTATTTAAAATATTTTATTAATTACATGTGAAAAATCATAACTAATTCAAAACTTGTAATGAATTAGTTGTGTATATTAATAATTAAAATTTCCAATTAGTTAATAACCAAAAATTGTGAAATATTAACTATATCTTTTTCTAAGCTAAAAAATTTATTGAAAACCAAAAAAACTCAACATTAACATCTTAGTCACTAAATTTAATTCGGTCAAAAAATTGATTTTTAAAATTTTTTATTAATGGTTAATTCGATTAAAAATAAATAATTAATAGAATTAATTGATTAATTAAAATTATTAATAATAAAATATTATAAGCCAAATATATTAAATAGGTACAATATATTATGTAAGCTCAAAATATAAAAAATTAAAGTATGAGCTTAAAATTAAGTGGATTTATACAAATTAATATAGTGGGTTTAAAATTATAAAAGATTTATATATTTTTAAATAGAAAAATAAATAAAATAATAAAAGAAAGAAGCCTTAATTTTTTTTCTTCCCATCATCAAACTCAAGACAAAGTCTGGGTGGGCGTCGCTTAACACCATACCATCTTATATTCTTCTTTACTTCTTCGATTTTCTTTTCATTTTCAAACCTTTTTATCTTCATTTCATCATTCATGTCTCAAATTTTCTTGTTTTTAACGTAGTGTTTGTTATGATGATTTTAAATTAGTGTTGCTATTGTGTTATTTGTTGTTTTTGCTTCTTCTTTTTTAAATTAAAAGTAAATAAAAATAATAATGTAATGATATTTTTTTTATGTTTCAAACTTATTTGAACAAAACAAAAAAAAAACATGTAAAAATTTCAGTTAATTTCATTAATTGCCCGAATTAATCAAAATTATTTCGATCGATTAAAAAATTTTAAAAATATTTCAGTTCATTTAACGGTTAAGACTTTTATGGTTTTGATTAATTTAGTTAATGATAATTCAGTTTGGGTATTAACCGAACCAACCGTTTGAACACCCTTAATAAAATATAAAAAAATTAGGGTAAATTATATAAATGGTCACTAAACTATTTTTTGTGCTTTATTTTGGTCACTGATCTTTTAATTTTTCAATTTAGCTACTAAACTATTCAAAATTATTTTTTTTAGTCACTGGACGCTAACATAGATTTCATTTTATTGGTCTAATAACGAATTTAGCCCTATAATGTTTAAACATTATATCAATTTTATCCTAAATATAAAAAATTCAACAAATTTAGCTTTCAATGTTTACAAATTTTATCATTTTAATTCAAAATTTAAAAAACAATCAATAAATTTAGCCCTCAACATTTACAAAATAAAAATTTTAAATTTTTAAAAATTTTGTTTTGTTGATATGAAAAAGGTTACATTTGCAAAATTTAAATTTAAACCTTTTCTCCTTTTTAACAAAAAAAATTTTAAACATTTTCTTAATACATGTAAAATAAATCATGTATTTGAGAGTGCAAAGCAATTACTTTTCCTCTAAACTGATTGAACCTTTTCTTGCCAACGATTTGTCGAGCAACCACCCCAATGGGAATAAACTGGCTTTTCATTAATGTTCTTCATCATGAGTTGTGCTTTAATAGTCTTTCCAACTCCAACATGACTTATGCCTCCTTTGGTTTGGCGATTAATGCCAGTTTGTCTAAAAAATTCCTACCAACCTCATTGATGTAGTATTTGGATAACATTGATTTCAATTACATTGGCAGGCTTTAAATTGACTAGAGCTTTTACCTCCGTTCAACACAATAAAGCAGAAAATATTTGTAACTAACAAAATGCCCATACTGTTATGAATATCTTATTAAGTGGATGTTCATCATGATCAAGATGAAGTTTTGATGTACTTTAAATTCTAATAGTTATTAGAATTAGATATCTACTTCTTTTATACTTCTTATGCCCATAAATAGAAACTCTGATAAAGCATTGTAAATCATCCCTTTGATCAATAAAGTACATTCTTTATTACTTTCATATTTTCTTTATTCTTTATTCTCTCCGTCTCTCTTTATTTTATAACACGTTATCAACACGATCATTCTCTATTTTTTCAAAATCTTTCGAAGTCATCTCACAAATCAAATTTCTTTTCACCTTAAACTTTCTCCCTTACAACTTCATCTTCAGGATGTTGAAAGATTCAATCTCATAATAGATTGTGGTTCTTATTCCCGATCTTTCATTTATAATTGTACAAGCACTGGTAAAGAACAGATTTGTCAAGGTGATGACGATGATGTTAAAGATCTTCAGGTATATTTTACTATATTTTATTTATTATATCATGTTTATTATAATTGGAGACTGTTCATGACAATATGAATAGATAGATTTTGATTTGAAATCCACGCATGTTTGCGATGGTGATTATGAAATAAAGCATCTATTGGGACGTTTATAAGTTCGTCCTAGTAAATTTATTGCATTCCCCGAAGTGAATGTAAATATAAAGAAAATAAAAGATATACTCATGGACCACTAAAAGTGAGAATATAGTAATAAATAAGAGAACAATGAGAGTTCTCAAGATAACTTTTCAAAGGGTAAAGATAACTTATGTTATCAATGTGATATGAAAGATTATTGGCCACATATGTGGCGTATGCCGAAATATTTTGTTTCTGTTGATATTCTTTGAGGAACGATATGAAAATCTAGTAATGAATTCTATCATTACAGATAGAAAATATTTATCTTGTTTGGTATTGAAACCAACAAATATTATTCCAATATTTGATAGTACAAAATTAGTTGAAAGCTCCAGAAGAGTTAACATATCACTATCTAAAAAGCACAAAATTTGTGATGGTTAATACATTACTTTTAAAAGTTACTTGTAATGGATCTCATATTGAGATTGTGAATGAGGGAAATATTATATTTCATATGAATAAAAAAGGGGATTGAGTTATTAATTTATATTTATTTTATAATCTTTGTGATATTCTTTTGTCATCATCCCTATTAAAGAGTTGAAAACAAAATATTTGACTGTGAAAGATATACTTATGAGCAATAGAATATGATAATTCTATCTAAAGCTTATTATGGTTGGATGCACCTAAAGTTGCAAGTTCTTTTTTAAACTGTGAGTATAACTCTACAGTATTCAGAATAAGTTCTCAATTAAAATTACGTGATAAAATATTACCGATGAGAACTTGTAAGAGAGAAAACTTATGTATGAAAAATCATTGGTTATGTACTTATTGTACATCTAGAAAATAAGATCCACTTTCAAAGTTCGCTATTAATAGATTTTTGGGCATTTGAAGATTTTGGCATATTCTCTGAAGCGAATACTGCATATAATTATTTGGAAATTATATTTATTGACTTGGTGGCATTATAAACTTCACATTGATTTAGACATTTCCAGTAGAAAATGTAGCAATAGTACTTATATGTGGATACAGATTAAAAGGAATGATAATAAAATTATCAATTTGTTACAAGTTAGTACAATTGAAACACATGTTAAAGTAAACCAGAAGTTTACTAATACAAATGTGTTTACTACTTGGCGTGACTAGTTAGACCATCCTGGATCGTATATGAAGCGAAAATTAATTGAGAATTCATATGGATATCCATTAAAGAACCAGAAGATTCTTTAATTTTTAAAAAAATTCTCATATATTGTTTGTTCTCAATGAAATTTGATTATCAGAAACTCACTGCTAAAGTTGAGATTTAATGTCTTGCATTTCTGAAACAAATATGGGCCCATTCATCCACCATGTGGATGGTTTTGATATTATATGATTTTGGTAAATGCATCTACAAAATAATCACATGCGTTATCAACTCGCAACCTATCGTTTGCGAGATTGCCTGTTTAAATGATTAATTTCAAATTATGCAACTAAAACAATTCATCTTGCTAATGTTGGTGAGTTTACATCCCAAGTTTTCAATGATTATTGCATGTAAATTGGGATAAAAGTTGAACATCTTGTAGCTCATGTTCACACATAAAATTATTTAGCTGAATTGTTTATCAAATGCCTCCAACTAATAGCTAGATAATTACTTATGAGAAAATAAAAAAACATTTCTATTTCAGCATGAGATTGTATTGATTTACATGTTGTACGCATCAAACTAATAAATTATAAATACTCCTCATTACAATTGATTTTTGGTCAAGAGCCAAATATTTCCCATCTTACAATTTTTTGGATGTGTGGTATATGTTCCAACTGCTCCACCACAACGCACAAAGATGGGTCATTATAAATGATTGGGAATCTATATTTATATGAGTCTCCTTATAATATTTTTTGAGCTATTAATTCGATATTTAGTTATGAAAAGAGTTGTCAGCTTTCCCAACATTAGGGGGAGAGAATAAAAAGCTGGATTAATAAAGTATTTGAAATGAATTATCAATGTCTAAGATCCTCGTACAAAGCAATGTGAATCAGAAGTTCAACAGATAATTCATTTTACAAATCAACTGCCAGATTCATTTAATCTCACATACCAGCTAAAAATGCTCCAATACGAATTGATTCCTAATAGGGCAAACTATTAATGCAAAAGAAATTAATCCATGCGTGAAGCGTGGAAGACCGATCAGTTCCAAAGATAAAAATCCTCGTAAAAGTAAAGGAGCAAACATTCAAGATGGTCATATAGTGGAGGCAGGGGTTCCTGAAGAGACCCATGACATAACTAATTATAAAACTCAAGAAGAGATTTAGGTACCTAAAAGTGAAAATGGAAATGATAAAAATAAAGAGATCTCGATAAGTTACGTCAATATGAAAAAAAGATGGAACCGAAAAAAAAAAGTTGTCGAAAACAATTTTGCTTATAATATTGCTATTAAAATAATAAAAGAAAATGAGGATCTTGAGCCTAAATCTACTAAGGAATGTAAAAATAGAAAAGATTGGCCAAAACGGAAAGATGCAATTCAAGCAAAACCGAGTTCACTTTCTAAATGTGAAGTTTTTGGACCTGTAGCCCAAAAACCTAAAGGTGTAAAAGCCGGTAGGATATAAATGGGTATTTGTGTGGAAACAAAATAAAATTGATGAAGTCATAAGATATAAAGCTCGTCTTGTAGCACAAGGATTTTCGCAAAGGCCCGACATTGATTATGAAGAGACATATTCTCCTGTAGTGGATGCAGTCACGTTTAGATATCTTATTAGTCTGGCAGTATGTGAAAAACTTGACATGCATCTAATGGATGTTGTTACATCCTATTTATATGGTACACTTGATAGTGAAATTTATATGAAAATCCCTGAAGGATTTAAAATCCTGGAAATATATAAAGTTTCTTGAGAAAATTACTTGATCAGTTTAAAGAAAAGTTTATATGGAATAAAACAATCTAGACGTATGTGGTACAATCTTCTTAATAAATACTTGTTAAAAGAAGGTTACAAAAATGATCCAATTTGTCCATGTGTCTTTATAAAAAGGTTTGGATCAAATTTTGTGATAATTGTTGTTTATGTTGATGGTCTAAATATTATCGGAACTCCTGAAGAGTTTCAAAATACAATAAATTGTTTAAAGAAATAATTTGAGATGAAATATCTTGGAAAAATAAAGTTTTATCTTGGATTACAAATCGAGCATTTAAAAGATGAAATTCATGTTCATTAATCAACTTTCATGGAAAAGATATTAAAGAAATTTTACATGGATAAAGCACACCCATTAAGTACTCCAATAGTTGGACGATCATTAGATGTGAATAAAGATCAATTTCGTCCTCGCGAGAATGATGAAAATTTTCTTGGTCCTGAAATGCCATATCTAAATGTCATAGGGGCATTGATGTATCTTGCAAACAACACAAGACCTGATATAACTTTTGTTGTAAACTTGTTAGCAAGATTTAGTTCTTTTCCAACATGTAGACATTGGAATGGAATTAAACATGTAGTTAGATATTTCAGAGGGACCATTGATATGGGGCTATTTATTCAAATGATTCAAAATCCCTATTAGTTAGCTATGCTGATGCTGGATACTTATTAGATCCACATAAAGGTTGATCTCAAATAGGGTATTTATTTATATGTGGGGGTACTGTTATATCATGGCATCAACAAAGAAAACATTACTTACCGCTTCTTCAATCATGCAGAAATAATTGCAATGCATGAGGCAAGTCGAGAGTGTGTTTGGCTAAGGTTATTGACCCAACATATCCAGAAGATATGTAATTTTCCTTTACAAGAAAAGATGTCAACTATCTTATATGAAGATAATGCAGCATGTATAGCTCAATTGAAGGGTGGTTACATCAAAGGTGATAGAACGAAACATATTTCATCAAAATTATTATTCACCCACGATCTTGAGAAAAGAGGTGATATAAATGTTCAATAAATTCGTTCTAGTGATAATTTAGCAGATCTTTTTACTAAGGCATTGCCAACTTCAACATTTGAAAGACTACTAGATAATATTGGAATGCGTCGACTCAAAGATGTAATGTAATGTTGCCATCAAGGGGAGTCTAAAAATAAGTTGTACTCTTTTCCTTTAACCAAGGTTTTGTCCCATTGGGTTTTCCTGGTAAAGGTTTTTAACGAGGCAGATTGTAATAGAAGATTGTGTACTATTTTTCCTTCATTAGGTTTTTTATCCACAGGGTTTTTCCTAATAAAGTTTTAACGAGGCACATTATCTACCAATAGACATCCAAGGAGGAGTGTTATGAATATCTTATTAAGTGGATGTCCATCATGATCAAGATAAAGTTTTGATGTACTTTAAATTCTAATAGTTATTAGAATTAGATATCTACTTCTTTTATACTTCTTATGCCTATAAATAGAGACTCTGATGAAGCATTGTAATTCATCCATTTGATCAATAAAGTACATTCTTTATTACTTTCATATTTTCTTTGTTCTTTATTCTCTCCGTCTCTCTTTATTTTATAAGACATACTTTTATTTTTTATTTTTATTTTTATTTTATTTTTTTTATCCTTGAAAGTTAAACTAATATCTATCCCAATCCTTTTTATTTCAGATTTGGAACCTAAACACTCATTATTCTTGGTTTCTCCTTACTTTTTTGCTCATTTTTAAAATAATATCTATCCCAATCTTATTTGTTTTCAGATTTGGAACCTAAATACTCATTATTCTTGGTTTCTCCTTACTTTTTTGCTCATTTCTTAGTTATGGCTAGTACTTGTTTCATTGCCTAAAGGTTAGTTTTTCATATATTTGTGTTTATTAGATAACATTTGAGTATTATGGTGTTCTTCCAACTTGTGTTTTGTTCTTGTTGAATTTTCCTTTGGGTACTAATTGAGAGCATTTTTCTGTTGTGTGTTTGATGTATCTCACTACATATGGTTGCTAATTTTTTTGATAAACACTCATTGCTATCAAGTTTCAACCTATAATATATCCTTAACTCTTACTAGGATGCTAGTGTCACGGGTCACGGATCAAATTCTGTGATCATTGCGCACAAAACATCCCATTGAGGTCAATTGATTAAATGAGGCTCGTTTGACTCACTTGAACTAGCTCGATTTGTAAAACACATGGAGGAGCCTATCTACTTGAAGCATTGGTGGTCCAGTGAAATACTCCAGCAAAACTAGAGTTACCAAGGTAATTATTATAAATCCTAAAGGATAAAGATATACAGAGTTTAAATCCCTTAGGACTCTCAATTTGTAAATATGTACAAATCTCAACTATTGATATAACTCAATTTGTACCATTGGATCTAGAGGAGCTCAACTATGAATAGAGGTCTTCCCCCTTATTTGTAATCATTCAATTGTAATCCTTCAAAGTAATTGAGATACTTTGAGAGCATTTAATCAAACACCTTGTATGCGATATTTTTCTGTGACTTTTTGTTCGTTTATGGCTTCTTTCTCTTTCGAGTTTGTTTTCAATTTATTTCGATGCCTTAGAGAATTTGTAAATATACACAAATCTCAACTATTGATATAACTCAATTTGTACCGTTGGATCTAGAGGAGCTCAACTATGAATAGAGGTCTTCCCCCTTATTTGTAATCATTCAATTGTAATCCTTCAAAGTAATGGAGATACTTTGAGAAAATTTACTCAAACACCTTGTATGCGCTATTTTTCTGTGACTTTTTGTTCGTTCATGGCTTCTTTCTCTTTCGAGTTTGTTTTCAATTTATTTTGATGCCTTAGAAAATTTTCTATTGAGAATTTTCACTTTGCTAAGAGTAAGGTTGACTTAGACAGATTTGAACCCAAGAATTCACCTAAAGCAGCTCGAATTGTGAGAATACAGTTCTAGCCCCATGATAGTTGGTATTCGAGCCAGTGTTTGAAGGCGCCAATTAAGATGAAAAAAGGAGTAGAAGAACAGGTTTAGTCGATGGAGACCTATGAGAGGGCTAGGAAAACTAGCCGATCGAGAGAAATGCTATCGGCTTTGGAAGGTCGAGTGGTCAATCTCGAGGAGTCCATTGGGGATATGAGGAAGACATTAGAGGTAGTTAAGGGACACACCGATAAGTTGGACTTGATGAAAGAACAACTCAGGGACTATGTGGTGGAGGCTCTTAATGCCAATTCGGATGTGATGAAAGAGGCCCTCAATGTTGCTAGGGGTGATTAGATAGAGAAAAATAAAATTCTCGAAGTCATGGTAACAACTTTGAAGGAACATGTTACGGAGCTCTAGTGGGAGCTCACTATCTATAAAGTTGCTCTAGGTAATGGGATGTTGGCTTCAGTTCCTAAGCAGTGTAACATAGATGTTCCTAAATTGAAAGAGTTTAAAGGGATGAGTTTCGTAAGGGATGTGACTATTTTCTCTAGGGGATGGATATTGAGGTTAATGTCACTAAGATAAACACTG
Organism: Gossypium hirsutum; assembly: GCF_007990345.1. Classification (NCBI taxonomy): domain Eukaryota; kingdom Viridiplantae; phylum Streptophyta; class Magnoliopsida; order Malvales; family Malvaceae; genus Gossypium; species Gossypium hirsutum. The sequence goes on from NC_053444.1 coordinate 63,488,033, forward strand.
CTGCAGCTTATTTTTCTGATGTCGCTCTCATATGGTGGTGTCGCAGGTCTACAAATGAAAAACGAGGTGGTACCATGATTAGGACTTGGAAGGAGTTCTAGAAATAACTAAAAAAAGGTTTTACCCTCAATATGTTGAGGAGGAGGCTCGGGATAAGTTGCACCGACTTACACAACAAGGTACTGTTCAGGAGTATGTTAGAGACTTCAGTAAGTTGATGCTTCAAATCTCTTACCTGAGTGAGAAAGAAGCATTCTACTACTTTAAAGATAGGTTGAAACCTTGGGCAAAGCAAGATTTGCGTCAACAATGTATCACTAAGGTTACTGTAGCCATGGTCAAGGTAGAGTCCTTTTTCGAGCTTGGTCCAAGGAAAGACAAGTTTAAGTCTTCTAGCCCAAAGAGACGAGCAATGGTACGGGAGAACATGAGAAAGTGGAACAAGTTAAAGATGGCAATGGTAAGAATAGTGGCAATGAGAAACCACCTAATGGGAAGTGGAAACCCAACAACAAGCCAAAAGGGTCAGTAAAATGTTTCATTTGTGATGGTCTACATATAGTGAGGGATTGTCTAAAGAAATCTGCACTTTCTACCATTAAAGGGGATGATGAGCTAGGTAAAGCAATGATGAGACTTGGTTCAATCGTGCATTCTATCAAAGCTAAGAAGGTTAGAGAGAATGAGAAGAAGTCAATAAAGTACTTATGTTGTGGTCCGCATAGGATATGAGACTGTTTAGAGCGATTTCAGATGTCCATTATCAATAAAGAAGATTAAGCAAAGCCTGTTGAGGATAAGGTATTGAAACTTGGATCAATGATACTCAATTCTGCTAAGGCGAAGAGGGACCGCAAGCAGAAAGGGTTGATGTATGTGGACATTAACATCGCGGTTAAAAAAAGAGTGTTCTTGTTGATACATAGGCATTAGGCTTGTTCATATTAGAGAAAGTCGTGGGTAAACTTGGTCTCTCGATTAGCAAATCAACCAAGAATATCAATACCATAAATTTCAATAAGGTCCCCAACTGTGAGAGTAGCATAAGGAATTGAGCTACAGATAGGTCAGTGGAAAGGCAAGGAAAATTTTGAGGTAATTCACTTGGATGATTATGATTTTGTTCTTGGCTTGAATTTCCTAGATAATATTAATGCTCTGTTGCTTCCTTTTACTGATTTTTTATGCATCTTGGATACTCGACAATAATAATGCGTTGTGTTAGTGAGTCTAGACATGAGAGATGGAACCAAGATATTATCGACAATCCAGCTAGCTAAGGATGTTTCATGTGGTGCTAATATTGACTTGGTAGACCAAAGTACTACAAAGACCCCCTTGAAAATGCTAGAGGGGAAAAATACTGATATGAAACATGTTGGTGTATCAGTAGCGCTACCACATATGAGAGATATGGGTTGTACATCGATTTTGTGGGAAAAGTGGTGATACAAACTAGACAGTTGAATCGAGTAAATGTTATGAGCGAGGTACATATCAAACACTTATCTAGTGTTTTATATTATGACTTGTCGCTGGCTTGGCAAAGACGCAAGGGCCCTTTCAGAGTTTTAAAGCGGGTAAGTCGAGGGGCTTACAAACCAGAGTTAGCGGCAATACTTAAGGTTAACTCGGTGTTCAATGTGGGTGCTCCATAACCTATTTGTGAGGATCAAGAGGATCCCGAGTGAGGCAAGTCACAATGGGGGTAAGTAAGAGCGGTGACCTCTTGCAATCAAGATGTATAAGGGAAATACAATTCAACTTAGACGACGATGGAGACATAAGTCGATGCAAATGTTCTGGGGGGTAGAACTATCCGACAGAGAGGCTAGTTGGGCATCGATAGAGGCATCAAGAGAGTTCTAAGACGAGTTGAACTAGTGTCATTCCGAGGACGCGATGAGGGCGTCACAAGAATGGGTGGGGGAAAATGTCACGAGCCGTGGATTAAAACCTGTAACCATTGCACACAAAACGTCCCATGGAGGTCAACTGATTAAATGAGGCTTATTTGACCCACTTGAACTAGCTCGATTCATGAACACATGGAGAAACCCGTCTACTTGAAGCCTTGGTGGTCCAGTGAAATAGTCCAGTAAAACTATAGTTACCAAAATAATGATTGTAAATCCTAAGGGGTGAAGATGTATAGAGTATAAATTCCTTAGGACTCTTATTTTGTAGATATGCATAAATCTCAACCATTGATGTAACTTGATTTGTACCATTGGATCTGGGGGAGCTCAACTATAAATAGAGCTCCCTCATTTTAGTTATATGAGACTTTTCTAATCTTTTAAGATTATATATACCAAATATATATATATAGTAATAAATGAAGGATCACAAAGGATCCTTAAAGGAAAACTAACTCAATAACTAAAATGGTCGTCCATAGTGTTCCTTGCCATGCAATTAGCCACCATATTATCTTGAGGATGGGGTATCAAAACAAAGAACTTGCATTATCAATGTCAGAAGAGTCGAGGAGCATATTAATATAGTTGGTTGTCAGTCTAAATTCACCTATTTAAACACTTTAAGTCCCAAGCAATAGTGAGACCGTGTTAAATTGAGAACACCAGCAGTTATAGTTTTGTGATAGTTATATTCTGTTTATACTCAGTTTCTGGTTCAAGTAAAAGAAATCCAACAAAACAAAAAGGTAGCACCAACAAAAATCTTAAAATAGTTGCTTGATACTCGCATTGAAAATTTTCCAATTGATCAGTTTTCTCTTAGACGTTCGGCACACAGATCTTTGAAATCTAATGCAAAATATATGTTTCAAGGGTTTGGCTTCAAATCAGAAAGTCAGACCAGAGAGAATGAGAAAATGCAAAATTTACAGCGTAGCCATTTTTGGCTTTCATTGATTTGCATAGAACATCAAAGTATAAAAGCAAACAAAAATATTCCATTTGGTGAGTTCCGTTTTCTGATGAAAGAAATAAAGAATAACCAAAAACCAACGATTTCAATCATTGGAATTTCGAGCATTGCTGTGGCAGGCCGGTGATATGATTAACCGTCACAATCTCGGTGGCATTATCGCATCGTAACACATCTTGGCCCAACTTGGCGCCTGCTGCCTTGAGTCCCTTCAATGAAACAGGTTGATTGAAAAGGTTAAGTGATGGCAGCTTGGAGGTTGGTGGCATCTTTCCATTAGGCAAAAGGGGTCTAAAATCTTCCTTCAACAATGGGACTTCAAAATCTGCCTTGTCATGCCTAACAACATTGTCCTTTGCACTGATATGGGCCCCTGGTTCCATATGGTTGGTCGAAAAGCTAGCTTGGTTGGGAAAGTTGGGATAAAGGCTAACGTATCCTCTAAGGTACATCATGTCGATGAGAAACTTTTTCCATGAAGCTTGCCATCCATTTGTTCTAGACTTTGGGATTTGAACTGGATTTGATTTGGCATCTTCAGTGAACCTCATGTTCATATACACATAGAATTCTCTCCAATGTTTGGGGAAGAAAACAGCACCCCAACTACAAGGTAGCTGGTGAAGATACGGTGTGTTCGGGTGAATGCGTTTGAAGAAGTCGGTTGGATTCCATTTCGGCCTTTCTTTCACGACTTCAACTATCCGAGGAGTATAAAGAGAGATCGATGAGAGCTCGGGAAGTGATATTTGAGGGTCATAATGGTAGGCTAAGAGAGCATATTTGATCCATAGATAGTAGTAAGGAGAGACTTCGATATCGTCCTCGAGTAGCAGGCCATAGTCATCATCTGATGTTGGATACCAACTCTCACTAACTGCTCTAATGAGGCCCCCTTGAATGATTCTCCTTCTAAGGGTTTTAGGGCCATGAGGCCATTCAAATGATTCTACAAGTTTAATAGTTGCCTCATCCACTTTACTGTCCATGTTGAAGCTGATAGGAATCTCATCTCCAATATAGTATGCATCACTCAGAGATTTAAGAAGCCTTGTTAAGGAAGAAGCACGGTTTTGAGTTATTATGTTGACGGAGACCCGCATCCGGTTCCAATCTGCAATTCACAATTGACCACTTAGATTATTGCTCAATAGGTACTATATACGGATATGGCTCTAAAGAAGAGAAGGTTGACATTCTTACTTGGCAATGCTGTTGATCTTAGATCAGCCATCCATAGAACCTTCGAGACCGAAGGCCTTGGTAAAAGTACGAGTGCAGTTCCATTTACATTCGTCTCGGTTGCCATCTTCAGAGCTTTCTTCACATTGGGATCAATGTCAGTCACAGTGATCACCACACTGGGGTTGTGAATTTTGATTAACCCTTTCATGCTAGAGTACACTGCTTGCACAACTGGGACCTCAGAGTTTGATGTTCCTGAAAGTGCTCCGATTTGCAAATCAAAAATCTTAAATCTTCGCTCTCTACAAACCAACTTTGGCCAGTTTAATGCTGCAGCAGCATCTTCACAAGGGCAGAAGCTGCCTCCAGGGACTACAATGTAAGCCTTCTTCCCGACAGTGGACCTGAACTTTTCGAGCAGCGGTGCAAGTGCCTTGACCTCATCGAGAGAGTGAGCGTATAAGAAAGCATCGATCTTTTGAGGGTACATTGCAGCCCACTGAGTTACATAACCAGCACTTAGTGCCCTCCACCATTGATCATCTCTAACTTGAACTATGTCCTTGAAAATCACCGTTGTTTCCGACACATAAGCCAGCCTGTGTTCACTATCTCCCCATGTTTCTTTGTCAGTAGGGTCAACTGGAAGAACAAATGAGCCTGCATTTCTATACTTCTGAAGTTGATAACTGCACAAGTTTACCCAAAATAAATATAACCATCAGTATCTTGAAAAAAGGAAGAAAAAGTTTATCCAATCAAAGATTAATGATTATTTATGTGTAATTTGAAAGTATGTATATAATTTAGAACAGACAAATCAATGATGCAGAAATATCAATAGTGGAAACAGGATACAGAGCATCCATTTTTAACTGGAACTAGCATATAAATATGTATACTTTTCTACAAAAGTGATTTACACTATCCAGAAAAGCTGACCAAATGGTATTAATATATTGTAGCATAAGCATAGAAGATTCTTTCATAGAATTAAATAGAGAATTAGTACCTCAAATGCTTCCTGAGTCAACTTTCAACATCATCAACTTTTAGATCAGGTTAGTTGTATGGTCAACTTTCTATTGCATTGAGCCCTTTCTCTTACATAGTTCATCAAATATTTAAGGATCCCTCTTCTATAATTATTTTTCTCTAAATGTAATTAAATTCTACTTGGTAATGACACATATATCATAGCGGGTCCTAATATTTCCGGTGTGGAACATCGATGTCTGTATGCAAATAAAACAACCATGATGATTTCTGAGAGTTTCAGTTCAAGTAAACATACCTGAGGAAAAGATCTTCACCAGTCATGAATGTGAAAGGTGTCTCAATGAAAAGTGACTTGACAAGCTCGGAAGATAAAAACCAGGAGCTAGAGAGAAAATCGACCTGCACGATTTTATCGACTGTAATATCATAGGCAGGGTCAGGCAAGTAAAGCCCTGCCTCCTTCGATCGGAATTTCCGGTAGCTCGGGAATGTGAAATCCTTTTGTCTAAAAGGCAAGATCCTTCCTATGCTACCCAAAACAGAGTTCTTGTACTTTTCAGTTCCAGCTACATGAGATAAAATCTGTAGCATTTTTTTACCAGGAATCATGTCATCGTCAAGGATATATACAAGATCAGCTTCAGTTTGTAAAGCCATTTGAAACCTGCCATAGTACTTGAAGTCATAGCTTGAACTAATGAAGCTGATCCTAGAATCGTTGTAGGTCTCGACGATTCTCTTTAGAGATTGCTCATTTGGACTTCCAAATGAAATCACCCAAACATGATGGAATGGAAGTGTCTGGTGAAGCAATGAATCAAGCTGAGCACAAAGTGTTTTTCTCTTGAAATGGTTCAAGAGCACTGTCACTTTCGGTTTGTTCGGACCGCGAATATCCCACTTGGATTTCATTGCCATTAGCTGAGCTAGAGCTTCAGTGCCAATAGTTTTGCTTTGGAAATCCAGTATTTCATCATACAACTCTCTCTTCAACTTGATCATTTGAACATCATTGGACTTCTTCTGCATGAAATCAAGCTTCTCGGTCTCACAAATTGTGGATGGTGTAATCGGAGGGATTTCAGCTCGGATGAAAGAAGCGGCCTCTTGGTAGCGCCCTAGAACATGCGGTGGGATGATGAACTGTTTCATGTTTCTTGCAATCCTTGTGGCCCAAGCAAAATCCGGTTTGGTTCTTAAGTCTACTGCTGGACTCATGTAGTACAAAAGGAATGTTGCATACACTGCAAAGGCAAACTGCAGGCAGGTAAGAGCTGTCACAAGCCGAGACGAGGCATTTTTTGGAGCCTTGGCCTTTGCCTTTCCTCCAACATAATCGCTGAGCATTCCTTCCAACATATCCCCACTTCTCATATTCGGATTCCGCACAAGTCCCATTTCATAAATTCAGATGTCGAGATATTTATACCTGAAAAATTCACAAAAACAAGGAATACCTATCAGTTTATCAGTCAAAATGTAGTTAAAACATCAACATTATTAGCACTACATTAAGCTTGACACTGACAAAAACCAAAGTTTCACAGCCGATATTTACGAATAACCAGTGCTGGCGGCGTCTCGAGGCAAATGGTTTGAAGAATTCAAGGTTGAAGATCAGAGAAATGGAAGAGACAAATTGTAGTGTTGAACAAGGTGGTGGTGGCTAAGGAGCAATGGATCCCGTGCCATTGTATATATATATGGAAAGGGTACTAAAAAAAGAAAAGAAAAGTGAAGAGGAAGCACCTCATGAGAAATGCAGCAAAGGGGTCACATGGGGCAAAACGTTTATATTAATAAAGGTAATCAACACAATATATTACGCGTTACCTTCACTACTTATCTTCTCTGATACATTTGCATTGAGACACTGGCACTTAAAAAAGCCGGTTTTAATGGCGTGGAAAAGGGCTACCCCATCGTTTTTGGCACTGCACGCCTACATAATCCCATATGCTTTCTTTTAATCAATTATTTTCCTCTTTCTCTCTCTCAAAGATTTTAATACAAAAAAGATAATATCCATGTGTATTTAAAACTTGATTTGTCAAAACTCAGTTCCCTAGAACAGGCTTACCTGTCCAATGAAGTTTACTACAAGTAATAATTAAGACAAGAAACATAAGTTGATAATAAAGACAACATGGAAGTCGTGTCGTTACCTTGTTAAAAGTTAGATGAACCAGGTCCATTTTACAAGCAAATAAGCATTTCTTGATCGGAAAATGAGGCAAAAGAACCTTAGATTCAACAAAAAACTGTTGTCAATGGCTACAAAGTTGTCGGCAAGGAGGAATATTATGCTCAAGGGAAGATTGAGTGTATATATATATAACTATGCAGGGTTGGTTGACTTTGCATGTAGAAACGTAAATGAAGATTGCAGCAAGCTCTCTCTCTTTGTTAATGGCTTTTTGCCGAACTTATATGAACGTTGAACTGGATTTGCTTGCACAAGGGAGAAGAAAATATTCAAAACAGGTTTGCTCCCTTTCTTAAGATTAACAAAACCAACGGAATCTGAAGTCTCAAAGCTCGCCTTTTCTGTTATTTTTCTACCAAGTTAATGTAGGTCACAAAAAATTATCACAAACTTGTATACTTATTTAATGTTTTTTATACAGAAACGGTAAAGAAATTTGATTCAATCAGGGGATTTTTTCCATCTATTTTTATTTTTTTAAAATTAGGTGTTAATGTCAGATACAATTCAAAGCTAAAATGTGAGAAACCACAGATACATATACATACATAGGATACCATTGCATGGAAGATTTCTTCACTGATATGAATCCATTGAACCCTTCAGCTAGGCTACAATGAAAATGTTCATCAAATCAATTGATGAAAAGGCATGAAATTTGGCAAATGGTGTTCAGACTCCTAATGTTATCCATTAAATTGTTATCTCCGCAACATTACCATTAAAATTAATAATTTTAGTAGTTGAGTAACCTAGTTAAATTATTATATGTGTAACTTATTTATATGGTAAATTTCATAATTAAAAATAAATAATATATGATAAGTAATCTAAAAATAATGGATTGACAGCATAGAGATAAATTTTTATCATATACTATCAAAGTATAATTAGAGTTAAGCTTTGTAATACGATATTTAATAAGTAATGAAGTTGCATGTCTTTAAATTAAAATTTTAGATGTTGAAAATTTTATTAAATAAAATTATTAGTAAAAAAAGTTAGATATTTAACAAACGATTAGTGATATTAATTATTTTAAAGATTAATAGTATGTGACATATAACAACGTTTATAGATTTAAAAGTTTATCAAACTTAAAAATAGTAATATAAATACATGAGTAAAAAGGTAAATGATATTAAACATAAAAATGAATAAGAATTCTATAATTACAATTTAAAATTATATACAAATACAAACTCCAATTCTTGGTGAAGTTAGATCTCATACACGTGCAAACGTGAAGAACGTCATTATTTATAAGAATTACTTTTATTTCTCCATTTCAAGTCAACACTCAACCCTCCCTTATTAGTCAAACTTGAGTAACTGCAGCACCTGATGGACAGGCAGAAAAATAAATTATTAGACATTTTAAGTGGAAAGCCGCATAACACAAGCAACGGCCTAAGCACATTTTATTGCTATTATTATATTACCTAACAAAATATAGAGGAAATATCTTAGTATTCATTTGAATCCAAATTGTGCCTTCAGTCTCCATGTGCAGCTCCCCTTCCAATAACTCTAATATGCTGTGGCTTATTTATATATTGTGGGTAATCAAGTTGAAGATTCTTGGTCTAAATATTCTTTTAAGTGGAATATTAGAAATAGTTCAATGGCATTTTGTAATATGGTCCCTAACAGTTTGACACAATCAGTTCGAGAAATTTTTTTATTAAGGGTGGATTTGGATGAACGATTAAGTGCAGTGCAATGCGTTTACCTTATTTTTTATCTCACGTTACAATATCTAATTTCACCGCTACCACAGTTAAACGCACCGTTCATCCAAACCCACTCTAAATAAAAGAAAATGAAAATGAATGAGCCGATAACATAGTTCGATCAGAATTCTTAGAAAATTTGGAAAAAAAATATAAAGATTTTTGAGTTTTTTAATTATATTTAATGTATTGATTGCATATAATTTTACATAGATTTATAATTAAATATTTTGTTAGTTTTTAAATTATGAGTAAATTTTTGTTTTTGTCGCTTAACTTAAACAAATATAATTTAACCATTAAAGCTTTTAAAATCTTTTTTTTGTCACCAGACTATGAAGTGGCACATTTTTAGTTGATATAATAACAATTTCAATCCTCAACTTTTTTTTTCAATTTGACCATGATTATATATATAAATTATAAAACAAAACTCAAAATTATTTAAAAGTAGAAAATTCTATCTAAAAATTCAAGAAAAATAAAATCTCAAAAATGTTGTTGTTAATGTATGGAAAATAAAATAAAATAAAAACTTATCATCCAATAGAATCCAATAATAAATTAAGAATAGACAAAAAAAAAAGAAGTTAAATCGTTACATGCTTCATCAGTGTTTCTCTAAACCAACTTAGTAATAACTTGAAGTCAAGTTCCATGCCATATTTTAACAAAAAAAATACAAAATATACCAAAATATTTTATTTTTCAGACTCAATTCAAATTTCCAAGTCATTTAATTTATTTTTTAAAACCTAAATTATAAAAACAAAATATATTCTATTTTTTTCTTTTCTTATAATGGAAAAAAAACTATGTAAAGAAACAGAAAAGGTAAAAATAGAGAATTAATAATTTTTCTTAATGTTTTTATTTCTTTTTCTATGTTTTTTAAAGAATGGGTATTGAATATTTCTATGCACATTGTAGAGAGAGAAAATTTAGAGGGTTTAAAAATAATTTTCCCTCATTTTCTCACTTTATATATTTTTGAAATTTTTATCTACTTTTATTTTAATTTTTTAATTTTTCTAAATTTAAAAAAATTATTTTTTATCATTTTATATATAATTAGGGTCAAATTAATAAAAAGTATAAAAATTGAGGACTAAAATTGTTATTATACCAACTAAAAAGGTGTCACTTAACAGTAGGGCTGTAAATTAATCGAGCTTGAACGAGCAAACATCTGTTCATGTTCGTTTGTTTAATGTTCACGAACATGTTCACTTAACTTAATCGAACATGTTCACGAACAATGTTAATAAATAATAAACAAACTAACAATAAATAAATGCATACACCCATATATTGTTTAGATATAAAATAGTCAAATATAAATATAAATAATTATATTATAAATGAAAAAAAATTCAAACCAAGATAATTTTATTAATATATACCAATAGAATTTTAATAAGAAAATATCATTAATAAATAAACGAGCTTATAAACGAGCCAATAAACGAGCTTGTTCGTGAACATATAAACGAACCGAATACACCTCTGTTTGTGTTCGTTTATTTATTAAACTAATATAAAAATTTTGTTCATACTCGTTTATTTAGCTTAATAAACGAACATATACAAACGGTTCACGAACAATTCATCGAACGCTCTGTTCATTTATACCCCTACTTAACAGTTGGATGACAAAATTATTTTTTTGAAAATTTTAGTGACCAAATTATAACTTTTTTTTAATTAATTAACCAAAACAAAAAAATATCCGACTAATGGTAAAATTTACCTTTTTTTTAGTTGTAGGTAAATCTTAATTGCATGCCATGTTCAAGCACTAATTGCTTAAGATCTTCGTTTCTTTTCTCAACCACTTCCAATTTAGTTAATAACAATTGTCTATATTATATTATTATAATGTCTTAGATGGAGATCAATCAAGATTTGTTTCAATTATAAATTTACCAATAACCAATTTAACTTACAAAGCAATACATATTAAAATAAACTATATAGTCACTCAATTTTAATAAATTTTTATGTTAATTATTGAAAAATAAAAAATTTCAAATATAACATTATTGTTAGATAGCTTTCTCATTTTGACCACTCGTTGTTAGATAGTTTTTTCATTTTAGCCACTCCCCATTAATGGTAATGTTACTATACACTCATTTTAATCACTCATCTTTAATAAGTTTTCATTTTAACCACTCATTTTATATTTTTAATTTCATTTATTTATTTTTTTAGAATTAATTTTATATTTTTCTAGTAAAGGAAAAAAAATGAGTTTTTACAAAGAATTAATTGGGTTTTTATAAGAAAATTTGGATTTTTACATGAAAAATCATTTTATCATTTTAATTTTTTTTATATTTCTTCTTTTTAAAATCAATTTTAAGTTTTTAAAAGGAAAAAACTCAAGTTTTTACATGAAATTACTTGGTTTTTATAGAAAAAAAAACTTAGTTATTTACAGAAAAAATTATTTTATCTTTTTATATTTTCATAAATCTAAAAAACGAAAATCATGAAATTTAAATTTAAGAAAACATAATTTTACATTTTCAACCTTACCATTTTAACCAAAACATCATAATATACTCTAGTAAATAAACAACATTTCTCACTTTTTTTTTTTGTTATCTCAGGCAAATGGGGAATTTTCATCTTCCATAGTTTTAAAAAAACATCATTTTGCCCCAAATGTTTTAATTATAATGTATTGATATTAATCATTATTATTTTGAATAATAATGTTTTAATTTAGTTAATAAGTATATATATTAATAATTTTATAGTTTTTACATTATTCTCAACCACGTCCAAAATGAATCTGGATAAATGATTATTCAAATGCTAATGAATTTAATCTAGGTCCATTCCAGACCTACATTTTTTATATATTTTTATAGATTTGTTATAATTTTTATTTTTTTGCAATTTTTTAAAAATCTTTCACATTTTAGTATCAAAACTTTTTTTTTCAAATTTAGAACATAAATTTTCTTTTTTTATTTCAATACCTAAATTATTACTACTAGTCAATAATTACATCAACGATTAATGATCAAATCATCAATTAAAGTTGAACACATGACACAATTTAATTAGTTGAATTTGTCATCAATTTTTTAACACTGTTAACTTTTTAGACAAAAAAATATATAATAAAGCAATAAATTATATATTAAAATGAGACGAAAATAAATTTAGATGTCAAAATCGAAAAACTAATGTAATATGGAGGGAAATTGTGAATAAAGTCTTTAATTTAATATTTTCTATTTTTGGTGATTACGCGCACCACCAATGTTGACATTTATCAATCCTGGTTCAGGTTTTTCCCATCCAATCTGCCTGCATTCCCTCCGACGAACACTTTCGTTACTGCTATTACCAAGTTGCAATGCTTTCACTATTTCATTGCACCACCGGTGACCCTTTTCCTACACACTCTTGCGATCCGTAAAATCTCTATCAAACACCAAAATGTTACGTCGCTTCCTTAAACACCAGCACAACACCCCAAACAATATATCCCAATTCTCCAAGTTTATCGCGAACTTTTCAGGCTCTGAAATTAATGAGAAACATAGAATAAATTTAAGTGAACAAAACTGATTGAATATTATTGATAATGCAGAGTACAAAACCATAGTATTTATCACACAATGTATTAACAGATAACTAACTATAACTACCTTAACTACCAAGCTCTAACTACTAACTGTCATAACAGATTTCATTCCTTAACATGCCCTCATCTTCTTAATATCTGCCGAGTTTTCAAACTTCGCAACCACTTTAAGACACGATCTAAATTTTGCAAACAAAGGAGCTGACAAAGGTTTGGTAAAGACATCTACAACTTGCTCCTGTGCTGGAATATGCCCCACATTAAGTTTTCCAGCCGCAATCTTCTCTCTAACAAAGAACAGATCTAATCTCTCTAACAAAGAACAGATCTAACTCAACATGTTTGAACTTTGAATGCAACACTGGATTTGCAGATACAACAACAGCTCTTGAGTTATCACACCATACTGTGGCCTTTCTTGAGGTAGAAACATGCAGCTCAGACAAAAGAAACTCAAGCCAAACCACTTCTGTAACAGTGTGAGCTAGACCTCTATACTCAGCTTATGTTGTTGACCTGGAGACAATCTGTTGCTTCTTCGATCCCTAAGCTACAGGATTACCCCCAAAGAACACACAAAACCCTGTAATAGACCTCCTATCATTCCCCAATTTGCATCCGAATAACCAACCAAATCCAAGTTGGTAGCTGCAGTAAAATGAAGACCATAGTCCATAGTACTTTGAAGATACCTGAGAATACGTTTTATAGCCTTGAAGTACTGATCAAGAGGCCTATGTATGAATTGAAACACTTTATTGACAGCAAATGTAATGTCTGGTTTGGTGATGACCACATACTGCAGAACTCCTACAATGCTTCTATACTCAGACTCATTCTCAATCGCATAGCCAACATGCTGAGACAAGTTTGATGAAGTAACCATGGGTGTAGGAGATCCATTTGTCTGATCCATTCGAGCCTTTCTTAAAAGATCAAGAACATATTTGCACTGGCTTAAAAATAATCCATCGGTGGTGGAAGTTACTTCAATACCAAAGAAGTAACTTAGAAGCCCCAAATCCTTTAAGGAAAACTGAGTATCCAAGGTTGAAACAAAGCCATCTATGCTACCTTGATGATTTCCAGTGATAATTATGTCATCCACATACACTAGGACATACAATAGCACCCTCTCAATTTTTCTAACAAAGAGAGAACCATCTGACTTAGCCTAAACAACTATGAAGTGAGCAAGAAGTCTCGTACCTTGGAGAACCAAGCTCTGAGAGCCTGTTTAAGACCATACAGTGCTTTCTTCAACATGCACACCAACGGTCGATCACCATGCTTTTTTCTCAAAACCAGAAGGTTGAACCATATAAATTTCCTTAGACAAGTCATCATTGAGGAACGCGTTGTTGATATCCACCTGCCTTAGCTGCCAGCCAAACTTGACAGCCAATGTCAAAACAACTCGAATTGTTGTTCGCTTCACAACTAGACTAAATGTTTCTTGAAAATCAATACATGTCTCCTGAAGATAACCCTTAACTACCAAACGACCCTTGTAACGAGCAATAGTGCCATCTGAGTGGCGTTTGAGTTTGAGCACCCACTTGCAGCCTACAGCTCTTCTATTTGCAGGTAAAAGAACTAAATTCCATGTGTTATTTTTCAGCAGAGCATCACACTCTTGCTGAGCTGCTAGTGTCCACTCTTTACTAGCAAAAGCTTCCTCAATTGTGACAGGTTCAGCCTAACTTAACTCAGCAGAGAACAAATTGGGCTTAAAAATGTCATTTTTAGACTTGGTTTGCATACAATGAGAGTTGGCAAGTAAACCTGATAAAGGACCCTGAAGCTTCCCAACAACTAGACTACCACTAGAAGCCAGACTCGAAGGCATTTGAGGAATTACATCATGATGAGAGAGGTTGGAGTATGAGTAGAACGACTACTACTAGCTTTATTCCCTAGTGAGATGCTATCATCTTGCCTCAATCTGAACTCAGTGGTCTCCAAAGAAAGATGACCAGAAGGTGGAGTAGCAGACCCTGACACAGCTCCTGAAATTCTCTAGGCCAAAGTAACAGGCACATTTGGAGCACCAAATCTAGATTGGTCCAAAGAGGACACCACAACTGGAACTTGAGACTGCTGATACTGGAACCTAAGCTGAGTGCAAGAAGTGACAGAACCACCACCTGAGCCAGTAGAACTAGCAAAAAGAAAACAGTCTTCATCAAACAACACATACCTAGAGACAAAGATCCTATTGGTATCATCAAGACATTTTGTTGGATAAATGGCAGTAGCAAAGAAAGCAAAAACGAATGAAAGAAAAACAAAAGAAAAGAACTCAGCAAGAAAATTTGTAACTGAGAAGTCATCATAATTTCATTCAAACTTTGAATATATGATGGTTACAAAAGTATTTGACAGTTACCTACTAATTTAACTGCTCTTACTTACCAAAAAAATATAGCAACTTGTATACAAAAGAAAGCTGGCATACCAGCTATTACATCAGTCAATCTTTCCTACTAACTTAGCTAACTCATTACAAAGATTTAGGCTAAGTTCCATAGGAACAAATATTCAAAAAAGTAATTTTATAACTGAACCAACTCCATTTCTTTGCTACAAAACAGTATAGCAGCTAAAATTGTACAATTTGCTGCTGTTGGTCTTTTGACCAATTTGTTGCTGTTGGTTCTTTGTTGCGATGCAGGCCACGGCTTCAACACTCCTCCTTGGTCTGTATGCAACAAACACCAATCCTTTCCTTCAAAGCATTAAATCGGTTGGCTCCCAATGGTTTAGTTAAAATGTCAGCTATCTGAATTTCTGAGCTGCAATGAATTAAGCTAACCTCCCTAGATTGCTCAGCTTCTCTAACAAAATGAAATTTGATTTTGAAGTGTTTAGTCTTACCATGGAAGACTGGATTCTTGGCTATGGCCACAGCTGATTGATTATCCACTCTAATCTCAGTAGGCTGAACTTGACTTTCATTCAAATCATCCAAAATCTTCCTAAGCCAAATGGCTTGGTTCACAGCTGCTGCAGCTGAGATATATTCAGCCTCTGCTGTAGATTGTGCAACAGTTTGTTGCTTCTTCGAACTCCAGCTGAAAACACTCGAGCCTAAGGTGAAAAAATAACCTGAAGTGCTCTCATGTCATCAACTGACCCTGCCCAATCGCTATCAGAATAGCCTACGAGTTTCAGCTCCTTTGCCCTCCAAAACTTCACACCAGTATCGATGGTTCCTTTGACATACCTTAATACTCTTTTTGCTGCCTTCAGATGTGCCACATTACTGCAGTGCATAAACCTTGAAAGTAGACTAACAGCATAGACAATGTCTGGTCTAGTTGCTGTTAAATAAAGCAAACAACCAATTAAGCTTCTATATGCCTTCTCATCTACTCGATCATGTTCACTGGCACTTGATAATTTTTCTCCCAATGCAACTGGTGTAGTGACTGGTTTGCATTTCAACATGCAAAATTTTTCAAACACCTTGGAAGCAAATGTTTGCTGACTTATGAAAATGCCATCACTTCCTTGTTTTATCTCCATGCCAAGAAAGTAGGTCATCAGACCAAGGTCAGTCATCTCAAAGACATGTTGCATCTGTTTCTTGAAGTCTTCAATAAGTTGATCTTTGCAGCCAATAACCAACAGATCATCAACATACAAGGAAACAATTAACAAGGTCTCCTCCTGATCCTTCTTAACATAGAGTGTAGGCTCACTGATACTCTTTATGAACCCGAGCCTTGCTAAGTAGCCATCAATCCTCTCATACCAGGCCCTTGGAGCCTGTTTTAGACCATACAAAGCCTTTTTCAGCTTGTAGACCTTCTGTTCTTCACCAGTGACCTTAAAACCCTCAGGTTGCTCAATGAATATTTCTTCATTAAGAAAGCCATTTAGAAAGGCTGACTTAACATCCAGATGATGTACTTTCAAATGCTTTTGAGCTGCCAAAGCTAGCAGCAATCTGATAGTATCCAACCTTGCAACAGGTGCAAAGGTTTCAGAAAAATCAACCCCTTGCTGCTGACTATAACCTTTAACAACCAGTCTGGCCTTATGTCTATTAAGGGAGCCATTTGCATTGTTCTTAATTCTATAAACCCACTTTACACCTATAATTTTTCTGTTTTCAGGTCTGTTTACAAGCTCTCATGTATCATTTTTCTGAATCATTTTAAATTCAGCTTCCATAGCATCCTGCCAGCATTTTTCTTTTTCAGCTTCTTCAAAACATGAAGGCTCTAATATAGTTACTGCACATCTCTCATAGATGTCAGTTAATGTCCTGGTGCCTCGAACAGGTTGATCATCATAGCCATTTTCAGTTACTTCTTCATTTTCAGCTTGCTGCAGATCAACATCAATCTCTTCTCCATCAGGCAAATTTGCTTCAATTCCATCCCATTTCCAGCTACTTGCTTCACTGAATTTTACATCTCTGCTCACTACAACCTTCTTGGTCAGTGGATCAAAGACTCTGTATCCTTTCTTCACGTTGCTGTAGCCAACAAACACCCCAGGCATGGACCTCCTGTCCAACTTAGTTCTTCTCTCCTCAGGTACCAACACATAACATAGACAGCCAAATACCTTCAAATGAGAGACAGATGGTTTCTGTGCAAACCAGGCTTCAAAGGGAGTTTTTCCTTTGACTGCATTAGTTGGCAACCTATTCAACAGGTAAATAGCTGTATTCACAGCTTCAGCCCAAAAAACATTAGGCATTTTAGCCTCAAATAACAAACACCTAGCCATATCAAGGACTGTTCTGTTTTTCCTTTCACAAACACCATTTTACTGTGGTGTGTACACAGTAGTCAATTGGTGTTGAATTCCAGCATCATCACACAATTTTTGAAACTTCTGAGATACATACTCAGAACTATTGTCAGACCTCAAACATTTTAGTTTGCAATTTGCTTGGTTTTCAACCAAGGCTTTAAATTTGCAGAAGGAGTCATAAACATCTGACTTATGCTTCAAAAAATTTACCCAACAGAACCTTGAATAATCATCAATGAAGAGTACAAAGTACCTGCTGCCATTTAAGGAGGTAGTCTTCATTGGTCCACAGATGTCTGTATGAATAAGCTGAAGCTTCCCTTGTGCTCTCCATGCCTTGTTGACTGGAAAGGGTAATCTGGTTTGTTTGCCTAGCTGACAGACCTCACATACAGCATCCTTTGGCTCAATTTTGGACATATCACTGACCAAATCCATTTTGTGCAGCATGTTCAGTGAATTGTAGTTCACATGCCCCATCCTCCTGTGCCACAAGTCTGTCTCATCAGACTGAGATGCATATGCCTTGGCTTGCAGTTGATTCACATCCACAATGAAGGTTCTGTCTTGCATAGCCACTGTAGTCAACACTTCACCAGCAGCATTTTTGATCAAACAGTTTTTGCCTTCAAAAATCAGAGAGTAACCCTTCTCCAATAGCTGGCCAACACTTAGCAAATTTTGGTCAATGTCAGGTACATAGAGAACCTCTGAAATGGTTTTAGTACCTGACTTGGTGCTTATCAAGGCCTTGCCTTTCCCTTTTGCCTCCAGCAGCTCACCATTGCCAATTTTAACTTTAGACTTGAAGGTGGTGTCAAGCTCCTTAAATATACTCTTCTCAGAAGCCATATGGTGGGTACATCCACTGTCAATCAACCATATTTTACTAACTTTGCTCGAGCTTGCAAAGCATGATGCTGAAAAGACATGCTCTTCAGGTGATTCAACCTCTTCTGCAGCTTGAGCTTGGTTTTGAAATTGTGGTTGTGGTTTTGGCTTGCTCTTACAGACCTTTTCGATGTGGCCAAATTGCTTGCAGGCTCTACATTGAATGTCTGGTCTGTACCAGCAGTATTTCTCAAGATGAGTAGTCTTCTTGCAATGGACACAAGGTGGGAACTTCCTTTTGACAGGTTCTTTCTTCTTCTTCTCAGTCCAGGGCTTCTTGCCTTTGGCATTTAAGTTTGCACTTGAGCTTTCTCTGCTTCTAGCCTGAAAAGCTCCTTCATAGTGGTCCTCCTGCCTATTTGCCCTTCTCTGCTCTTGAGCATAAAGAGCATTTATAAGCTCTGTCAAAGGGATTATTGACAAGTCCCTTGAATCTTCCAGAGAAAAAATTTTTGCTTCATACTTCTCTGGCAAGGTTGTTATGACCTTCTTAACCACTCTTTGGTCACTGAATTCCTCCCCAAGCAGCCTTATATTGTTGACAGTAGTCATGATTCTGTCAGCATACTGCTTGATGGTTTCTGAGTCCTTCATTTTGAGATTTTCAAAATCTCTTCTCATGTTGATCAGTTGCTGTTGTCTGGTCTTGTCAGACCCCTGAAACTCCTCCTTGAGTTTGTCCCAGGCCTGCTTTGGAGTGTCACAAGCCATTATTCTTGTGAAAATAACATCAGAAACTCCACTTTGAAGGCACGACATAGCCTTATACTTCTTGGCACAGTCTTCATTGTGCTGCCTAATCTGGGCTATGGTCGGGTTGGCTCTTAATGGTGGTGGCTCAGTGTCATTGAGAACAACATTCCACAGGTCGTGTGCTTGCAGGTATGTTCTCATTTTCACTGCCCAGATGTTGTAATTTTCTCCAGCAAAGACAGGTGGAGGAGGTGGTGTAAAACTCATTTTTCAGCAAGCAAAACAACCTCTTCTTCTTTTGTTTCAAACACAATTTGCTTAGTGACAGTGTACAACCAAGGCCCTCAAAGACTGAAAGCTCTTGATACCATTTGTTGGATAAATGGCAGTAGCAAAGAAAGCAAAAACGAATGAAAGAAAAACAAAAGAAAAGAACTCAGCAAGAAAATTTGTAACTGAGAAGTCATCATAATTTCATTCAAACTTTGAATATATGATGGTTACAAAAGTATTTGACAGTTACCTACTAATTTAACTGCTCTTACTTACCAAAAAAAATATAGCAACTTGTATACAAAAGAAAGCTGGCATACCAGCTATTACATCAGTCAATCTTTCCTACTAACTTAGCTAACTCATTACAAAGATTTAGGCTAAGTTCCATAGGAACAAATATTCAAAAAAGTAATTTTATAACTGAACCAACTCTATTTCTTTGCTACAAAACAGTATAGCAGCTAAAATTGTACAATTTGCTGCTGTTGGTCTTTTGACCAATTTGTTGCTGTTGGTTCTTTGTTGCGATGCAGGCCACGGCTTCAACACATTTGTATCCTTTGTGAACAGGACTATAGCCAAGAAACACACAAGGCCTAGAACAGTATTGTAACTTATGAGTATTAAAGGGTCTGAGGTATGGATAGCACCTACAGCCAAACACCTTTAAATGCATGTAGCTAGGTATAGATTTATGTAACACATCATAGGGTGACCTACCAGTGAGAACAAGTGTGGGAAGTCTGTTGATAAGATAAACAACACTGATAAAAGCATGAGCCCAAAAGATGCATAGGCATACTAGCCTAAGCCAGTAATGTTAGACCAGTATCAACTATATGTCTGTGTTTCCTCTCCACCAAGCCATTTTGTTCAGAGGTATAAGGACAAGAGAGCCAATGATGAATCCCCAACTGAGAGAGTACCTTTGGAAAAGAACGAAATTCTCCACCCCAATCAGTTTGAAGAACCTTTATTTGACATCCAAATTGAACTTCAACAAATTTCTGTAGATGAAGAAATTTGTCCAAGGCCTTAGACTTGTATTTTATAAGATACATCCAAGTGTACCTAAAATATACATCAATAAAAGAGACATAATAAAAATTGCCTTCAGATGCCACAGGAAAAAAACCCCACAGATCAGGAACAATGAGTTCAAAAGGAGCTGAATAAACAATAGTAGAGGTAAAAAAATGGAAGCTTATGAAACTTTCCAAGTTGACATGCTGGACAAACTGAATTCAACTTACAATTTTTTGAAACAACATTACACTTTTGAAGAACTACAGTGACAGTTTTATTACAAGGGTGACCAAAGCGTTTGTGCCACAAATCAAAGACCGAACTAGTAGAAATAGGAGACCCTAGACAAGTAGTGTGAGCAGTAGTTGGAGAAGAAAAAGTGTTGAAACTTTAAGTGCCTGACAGGTCAAACTGGTACAAGCCATTATGAATGCGGCTCACCAACAAGATGGTCTTTGTCTTGATATCCTTCACAAAGCAATGGAAAGGATGAAATTCAAAATAAACTTGATTGTCATTAGCAAATTATGCAACAGACATTAAGTTTTTTGCAGATTCGTGGAACATGCAACATATTTTTCAAATGAAAAACTCTATTTGAACTTGTAAAGAAGGAGGAGCCAATATGAGCCACTGGTACAGACACATCATTTTTCATGAAAAGCCTATAATTACTTATATATTGTGCTGCCTCCTGCAAGTTATCCAGGTTATTGGTAACATGGTTGGATGCTCCTGAGTCCGGATGCCATACTTTTATGTTCAGGGAACTTATGGGAAACTGTCCTTTTGTGGAGACAGTATTAGCTTGCAAACCAAGACTTTGCACGGTATTCCTTTGGGAACAAAAATGAGAACTTCCACATGATAAATTTGAAGAATCTTGAAAATGATGACAGTGCACCTGCATTGTCTGATTAGAAACCCCTTCAAAGGACCCATCAAATCGATAGTAACAGTTCTATACCATGTGACCAATCCTACCACACAACTGGCATTGAGGTTTGTTATGGAAAAACCTTCTCCCCCAGCCTCGGCCTCGAAATGCCCTAGAACCACCACCTATGTAGGGTGGTCTAAAACCTCTGTCAAACTGGTTAACACTTCTATCATCAGTACCACTTTGTTGAGCAATATTAGCTTGTAACGGCATACTAGAAACAAAATCTTGTTGTCGAGCTTCACAATCAGTAAGTATCTCAGGAAGAAGATTAAGAGGAACACTCATTGCTGAAGCCATAACTCAAATTGACTCATACTCCACTGGCAGACCAGCAAGAATGATGATAATCTATTCTTGCTCAGAAATAGCATTACCTGTAGCCATTAAGGTGTCACATAAACCCTTAATTTTGCCAAGTATTCTTTAATAGTTAATTACCCTTTCTTTTGATAATACAAAGAATGCCTCTGAGTAGAAACTGTCATAGTGGATTTGGTAGCAAACCGCCAGACAACTGTGTTCTACACATCAAAACTTGATCGAGCACCAGTAAGATGCAGCAAGATATCATCACAAATAGTGGATAATAACCAAAAAGCTAACAACTTGTCTTGTTGCTTATGAAACAAGAAATCAGGGTTAGCAACAAAGTTTCCATCTCTGTCAACAATAGACTGTGGAGGAACACTAATAGTTCCAAGAAAAAATTCATGTAGCCCATACCCCTCAAGAATTAACAGAACATGTTGTTTTCATAAAAGAAAGTTGTTCTCACCTAATTTCACCGTATCATGTTTGGGAAATTTTTGAATCTTTCTTAAAGAATCACGACCAGGATCGGGAGAAGAACCAGCTACAGGTGTAGCCGTGTTAATTGACTGATGATTCTCGTCATCATTGCTAGAAATCGCTTCTGTCGCTATGGTAGAAACACAAAGAAGACTAAAAAAAGACTTAAGGCTTAGATACCATAATGAGAAATATATAATACATTTAAGTGAACAAAACTGATTGAATATTATTGATAATGCAGAGTACAAAACCATAATATTTATCACACAATGTATTAACAGATAACTAATTATAACTACCTTAACTACCAAGCTCTAACTACTAACTGTCATAACAGTTTTCATTCATTAACAGAAATATTAACGAAATTCCTGTAACTTATCATGTCTTATCAATTGGCTCTACAATCCCGCTACCGGCAGGTATTTCCGTAAACCATGGTCAGCATCTTCAATCGAGTTACCACATTGGGTACACGATGGATCAGTTGTTAAATGGCGTCGTACCCTCACAGCATTGGTAAGCAACTTATCCTTGGCAACGAACCAAAGAAAAGTCTTAATTCGTTGTAAACCACTATATTTCCATATTATTCTCCAAGCTATATTCTGCTTAGACATAGCCTCTCCACTTAGCGTTTCATAAGTTGATTTAGTTGAAAAATGTCTTCTTTTTTTCTAGCGCCAACCAGGGATATCATCGATGTCATCCTTAATTGGCGGCCTTATTGTAGTAATACGCATTACTGCTTCCTCAGGGAGCAATTGCCGAATTTTAGACAAATTCTATTTCCCATTAGCATTTAGCATTTGTACCATTGACACATGAATATTTTCCAATAAATGCGATTACAAGCAAAGGTTCCTCAGTTCACCTTGATCCGAGACCCAATAATCTCTCCAGAAATCTATAATCCTTCCATTGCCTATATTCAATACGACCCATTCTTTAATAAATCCCCAAACATGACCCAATCATCTCTATAATCGTGAACAATTAGCCCTGCGCAACACAGTAGGAATAGTCCTTGCCCACTTATGTTTACTATAGAGTACATGCACCCACAATTGATCGGGCTTGAGAGTTAAATTAAAACTGATTCTAGTCAAGAAAGCTTCATTTTTTCAACACATTCTTTTCACTCCAAGGCCACCACATAAAATAGGTCGACAAACATCCTCACATTTAACCAAACTAAGTTTTCGTTTATCATCTGTGTTGCCCTAAATAAATTGACGAATGACTTTTTCTTTTTCCAAACACACCTCTTTAGGAAAATGAGTCGTTTGCAAGGTATAAATGGGAATAGCCGACAAAATAGCTTTAGCCAATGTAATTCTACCTACAAGAGGAAGGGCTTTAGCCTTTCACCCTAATAACTTTTGCCTCATCATAGTAATAACATGCTAAAAAGTAGGCTTCATAACTTGTCAATGAAATAGAAGAACTCCCAAGTACTTCTCCAAATCCATAACTAAAGTATATCCTATCTCAATACAGATGGCGCCTTTCAAACGTAAAGGGACATTCTTTGATAAATAAATCCTTGTTTTTTCATTACTAATCATGTGACCAGAATATTTACAAAACATTCCAAGCACCCTCTTCAAAATATCCATTTGCTCTATTGTTGCTTTAGCAAAAAGAATCAAACCATCGACACAAAAATAGATGCAATAGGCCCTGCCCATTTTGCGCAAGCTTAATCGGCCTTCATGCCCCATCATTCACTAATCTCTCTATACATAAGAAAAAAATATAAGGAGAAAGAGGGTCATCTTGTTGAATACCTCTTGTTGGCTTCAACCCGTTAGATTGTCATTCCACAGAAGTCGCATGGTCGAAGAGCTAATGCAATGCATAATCGCATGACGTAACGATGAAGGTATGCTAATATCTCTCAAAAGTGCCTTCAATCAAGCATATCATATGTTTAATATTATCTTTAATGCTACGCCTCCAAGCAAAACTTGATCGATTCAAAAGAACCCAGCTTGACAAAAATGGTTTCAATCTATGTACAATAACCTTCGTTACAATCTTATATAACATTGTACAGAGGCAAATAGTTCGGAATCATCTTTCTTGGGAATTAATACTAATAAATTCTGACCATCCAAATTACCACCCGCAGTAATATTTCGTACAAAGTGTCACACACTTTTGCCCACCACATCCCTGTTCTTTTGATAAAAGAAAGCCTGAAAACCATCTATTATTGGAGCCTTCAAAGGAATCATATCAAAAATAGCCTGTTTAATCTTGTCATTCGATATAGTAGTGCACAACCCCTCTAGATTTTCATGGGAGAAATGATAAAATTTCCCATACACTGGATACTGACAAATAGCATTCTGATACTTTATGAAGAGCCGGTAAAAATAATCAATAGCATGTTGTTGTAAAAGTAATTGATCATAACACCACCGACCATCCTCTAACTTCAAAGCATTTATCCTATTAAATCATCTCCTGTTAATGGTAGTAAGATGAAAAAAACTGGTGTTACAATCCCCATCAGTTAGCCATTTACTTTTGGACTTTTGGTACCATAAACTCTCTTTTTGCGCAAGAAGAGAGTTTTGGTACTCAAAACCTATACGCCGCACAACTCCATCTGCTTTGAGACCATTTACTCGAGTTTCTAACAACGCAACAACATTTCGCCCTAGCCCAACATTAGCAGCACATTGAACATTTCAAATCATATATGTAACACCCCAAACCTGGCCTAGACGTTATGGTCGAATCTGGTAATGTTACGATAAAAGATTTTGAAAACGGAGCCATTACGATAAATCATACCAACTTATAACTCATGTTTGCTTATGTTTGTTGTCAAAAACATTATGAATTATTTCTTTTGCCAAAACACAATTATGAATTATTTCTTTTGCCAAAACACAATTTACAGCGAAAGTCTAATAAAACCGTTATATTTTTTGGAAATCCAATTCGTAATTTTCAGAAAAACCTTTTCTTTGAGTAAAACCGTTGTTTCCATAAACGTTTTCTTAAACCATGCGAATAAACAAGCAAACAAAACCAAAACCAAAAGTTTAAAAATCGTCCAGTCTAGAAAGTCCCAGAAATTACAAAATCTCAATTAAGTCCGAAATTTAAATAAAAAACCATAATTACTAAGTATAATCAGTTCTTGAACGAGTGGTCACCGCTGAGTCTCCGTCGCACCAATCCGCCTAAGTCTGAGGATTACCTGAACAGAACAAACAAACAGATGTGAGTTTTCCTAAACTCAATGTGTAACCCAACAGACATAGAAATGCTATACATACAGAAATCACATGCACAGTTAAATTCAGATTCAGATTCGAACTCATGTCCATTTTAGATACAGATAATAGTTACAGATTTGTAGATAAGATATACAGAATCCTACCCCCATCCTCTACACATCATGTGGGGTTAAAAACACTCACCCATCCCTACACACTATATCGTGCCATTACGACACATATCAAATAAAGTGCAGCCAAGCTACCAAAATATAGGCGAAGGTTGTCTTTTAGAACACTTCCTCCATATATGCAATCCCACCCCAAAAAAAGATATAGAACACGGATACAGATATAACATGTTTATCATGCTTGTGTACAGATATCAGATATACACATATAGCAGAATAGCCAGATATGCATAGAAGTGTCCTACTCAGAGCATACTATCAGAAAATCAGATCACAAAACCTAGGATTTGGTTAGCCCTTACCGACCTTACGGTAGGCCCACAATCGATCAGAGTGATCCGTAAGACCCTAAGGAAAATTTTAAAAATATGGGCTCATATGCCTGTGTCGCTTGCTCGTGTGGGCCCACACGCCCAGATTTGACCTTACCCGTGTGGCCCACACAGCCTGGCCCAAAATCCACACGATCGTGTGGTATGTCTGTGTGGGCCCACACGCCCAATTTGGCCTAACCCGTGTGGCCCACACGGCCACACCCACATTACCACAAGGTCGTGTCTTGCGCACGGTCGTGTCTTGCACACTGTCACCCACATGGCCTGCCACACGCCCGCGTGGCGTCAACAATAGACAATTTCGGCTCTCGTCAAAGCCTCGTTTTTTGCAATTTGGGAACACACCTGTTACGGTTTTATTGTGAAACTAGCCTCGAGACCACAACACCTAAAAACAGAATCCCAAAGTCCTATTAACATCCGATTTACAAAAACAACCAAAACTAAATCGAGCAACGTTCCACACTTACCATCGCAAAACGACTACACACGAAAGTTAAACCATCGGAGCGCAAACTAAAGATTCACCGTCTTCACCTACACAATCGATCGCAGAGTTTAGATTTCCTACAACAACCGTACGCTACTACAACGAAGAGAATTGAGAGGCTTACCGAAATCGCGCGAAGAACAATAATAGTGAACAAGAAAATTGAAAGGAACGGAGAAACAGGGATTTCGCCAAAAAAAGGAATAACAAAAATAAAATTACAGAAAGATAGAGAGGAAACAAAAATTGACATTAATTTTGGAAGAATGGAGAAACTAATTAAAATTCAGAAAAAAAGAACAGAAAATAAGAAGATATGCCAACATAATCCCTATATTATCTCCCTCAGAATTTTAACTCAACCGAAACTCTATCAGACAACCAAGCAAAAATATCAATCACGCTTGCACCAGGATTCAAACACAAGACCCCTAACCCACCAACTCCCTTACCACTCGAACCAACAAACTCATTCTTATATAAAATAGCATTCAACCTTATATAAGCCCACTCAACAAGAGTAAAGCTAGAATTAAAAAAAATAACAAAATTTGACAAGGTGATACTTGAACCCAAGACCTCACACACAGCTAACCACTAAAATAAATATCCATTTGTGTTAGATATTTACAAAAACAGTAAGCTGGGCTTTAAAATCTACTTCACTAAAACAAGCAGAAAGAGAAAAGGAAAAAAACCTTTCACTGATCACTACTAATCCCCCATCCCCAATTTCGGTTCACCCTCTATAACAGGAGCGATACCCTCGACCACCTGATTCTCCTTAGTACTGGAATAGTTGGCCGACTTTTGCACAGCCACCTCCTCTAAATTAGCCGTCTCACGATTTACTTACGAAGCCTGGACTTCCAGATGTCGAGTCATAGCATCCACCCAGTCAGCAAGCATGGGTCTAGCTGGACTTGCACTCTCCGATCTTTTACGCACCTTCACTTCCTTTTTTGTTATCTCTTTCATGCTCATGCCACGAGTTCTGTTCTGGGGACTGAAATTTTGTCTTTCAATTTCCACGTGCCTATTTCCCATTATCTCCTCATCACTCTCAATTATATTTCATTGCCCCGATCCTTAACTAAGTGACCCAATGAATTCTTAGCTTTTGACCCTCCTGCTTTAAATTCCAATGGCCTAGCCATGGCCCCCACCACCATTGATTCCTTACTGATATTAGAAACTGATCCATGCATAGGTTCTTTCTCCTAGTTAAAACTCGACTTATTACGTAAATCATGCATGGAAGCCACATTTTGTTAGTTCTTTTTTCTATTTTTGGTGATACTCTTTTGTTTTTGGTAAATTTGTTGCTTTGACTGTTAACTATTTCTGTGCCATGAACGAGAAGGGTGAAGAACTGAATTATAGAGGGTTTTTTATTTTCAATCAACATCTATACCTATATTTTAAAAGAATGTCCAAATAACCTTCCTGTGGCACACACCCACCCTTTATTCTTTTCATTTTATAAAAAATGATTAATTTTTAGTCTTATTTTTTTAATTTGCTTTCTAATATAATTTTGTTTTTATATTTTTATAATTTTATGAATTAATTCAAATAATTAATATCATTAGCTTTTCAACTAAACTATTACATGGTTATATATATTTGAAAGCGGATTTTTAAATATATAAAGTTGAGAGATTAAATTCTTAAAAATAAAAGTTGGAGGACTAAGTTACATGTGTAAAGATTTAGAGTCATGGATATTTGAACCAGTTAGGATACGAAGAAAAGCATCAGACTAATTGAACTACAAACCAATACGAGTTGGTAAAATTAGGCTAAAAAATTGATTAAATTGTTTTCAAAATATTTTTATTTTTTATGGTTTTAATGATTCATTTAATCAAATCATATGAACCAGGTCTAATCTGTATTAATATATATTACTTTTATTGCTATTCTATTTGAAGCTCTCTTTTTTCCTTTTTTGAAGCTTTGGTTAGGCAAGAAATGGGACACCAAGCAAATTGCATGGTCCATGCGGGCATATCATGGAAAGAAAACATTAACACTTACATAGACGTGGCCTAAATACATGGCTGTGAACCTGTTGTTTACCATGTGGCTAACTATAATACGTATGCGACCGCACTCATGTGTTTGCCTCTTCGCTTAAGGTGTAGATGATCACTTATTATGGTAATTCATATTTTATAATATTAGGTCCAAATAGAACAATAGATTTCAAATCGTTGGAGGAATTGTAGAATTTGTGATAAAATATTGGAAAATATTTGATATATTGTGAGTGAAGATTTTAAATTTCAAGATTAAGAGTTTGATATATATTTTATAAAAATATAATATTTTTTAAGGTTGTTTCTGGAAATGAAAAAAATATATTAAATATTAATTTTACTATTATTAAAATATCGATACTCTAATTGAATTTTTAAAAACGCTATATAAAATCATGTTAACATTATAAAAATATATATATTTAAAACTTATAAAAAGAAATGTAAATTTTGTAAAAATGAGTAGTAAATTTTAATTTCCAAATAACTTATATACTATTCTATTTTATAATTTTTTTAAAAACTTTTTATAGTATTTTAATAATTTATAAAAATTTCAATAACCTTTTAATAACAAAATCACTATTTTTTTAAGATGTTCATAGATCGAACTGGATTGGATTCAAGCCAAGCTTAAGCATGGCATCTCATACAAGTTCAACCATCATTATACTTCAAACTCAAACCAAAACTAAAGACTCCAAATTTCAAAATAACAAATATTTTCTATAAAAAATTTATATTTATAATAATTTTATGTATTTTTATTATTTTAATAATTTCATATAATTTTCTAGATTTTTTTCTATAATTTCTAAAATTCTTTCAATTTTTTCATAATATATTATAAATTTTGTAACTTTTTATATTCTTTTTGTAATTTTCTTAATTTCTAAAATTTTATAATATATTAGTTTTTTCATAATATATTAATAAATTTTTATAAGCTATATAATTTCTAATTAGTTTTTCTATAATTTTTCTATATTTTATGTTTATTATAATATTACTAATGTTTAGGCTTTAATAACTAAAAATTTATTAAACTCTTTTAAAATAATTAAAAAATTTAAATCATCCATGTCCGTTATCAAGCTAGTTGCTATATCATCATTTTTCCTACATCAGCCACCACTTGACAGCTCGTCGGAGCTTCAACGGGCTCAATTAATTGTTAATTTTTCATTAAGATCTTAACTAATTTTTAATATTCTATAAGAAAATCCTTTTTTTCATTTAAAATTTTGACTTCGTTCAAAATAAGGTGGAATGTTTTAAAAAAATAAGACTAAAGATGTAAAAATAATTTTTTTATATAATTTAAAATTTGTATTTATCAAAGAGTAATATACTAAACAAATTCTATAACTCAAATTTAGCACTCCTATTTGTTAGTTAATTTTTATTGATTTATCAAATAATTTTCTAATATTAATTTAATACTTAAAAAAAATCTTTCGATTTACATGTTTTATCGTCCAATGCCTGAAGATACAACATAAGAGTAAATAAGGAAAAGTATAATCATTTGATTGAGGATTTGAACTTGGGGGTTATCAACTTACATAAAATCAGTTCTAGTATGTAGTTAGATGATTTCATCAACAGGTTTGAAACTTGGGAATTGGGATAACAGAAACTTTATATTGAGCACATAATTAGGAATCAGAATGAGTAATATCAATGCCAAGTTCACCTAATAATCTCAAGAATTAACCAAACCCTATATGCTTCAAAAGCAGGATTATACCATTCCATTATCATATATTTAAGTGAAGAATTCATCCCAAGTTTTCCACAATTACATGCCTATACCTTCTTTAACAATGCCCCCATTATCAACATATGTAAACACCTAACTCCTTTCTCTCACCTGCATTTTATCTCCTCTTTGATCAGACATTTCAATTACCTCCAGTTTTTATTAATTTACATCTCAGAACAACAACATATACCCACCACTATCTCTTACTCCCCTTTTATACCTTACTACCCCATGCCATAAAAATGAAAAACAAAAAAGTTCACAAAAGCAAAAAGATATTGAATGTAGGGTCGAGGGATGGTTTTTGAACATTTTGCTGATGATTTACCTTGCCTCTGGATGGGCTGGAAATGACTGAGTTTGTCGAAGCTTTCGTTGTGGAGGGTTGCCAAAGAACATGGTCTGAGAACGCGTCACCATGTCTGTCATTGTAGGGGTCTGATATGCTTGAACAAGGCTTGTACTATTGGTGGAATCACCACGTGCAGTTGCTCTTTGCCAGGAATGCGAGCTCAAACCCGACAACACATAAGCCCTACCAGATGACTCGTAAACTCGACGGTTTGCCATCCTGTCTTGCATCTCCTTTAGTTCAGCACATAGTGCAATGCATAACCTGTCACCAGCATGTGCAGAAATGGTTTCGGATAAAGCCCTGCGGCAACTCTCTAGTAGTGAGACAGCAGCAGTTAGATCACCATGTTCAGCAGCAGATCTAGCCTCAGCCATAGCCTCAGCAGCGCGGAGCCTGTTTCGTTGCCTGTCTACTTCCATTGACACTACTGTTTGTCCAATTATTGTGGGCCTCTGGATCTTTACTTCATTGGCTTCTTCCAAGGACACTATTTCTTTTGATATGGGGTCTCTGTAAATACATTGAACTTCCAGCAATGACATCTCATCACAGGATTCGTCAATTGGAACATTGACCGTCACCAAAAAATCTCTTTCTTCTTCAGCATACAAGTCTCCTGCATCAATAGAACCTGTTTTGGCATCAGCTGCCATGCTAGTTCGATAACTCCCTGCCTTTATCGAATTAATTACCAAATTTGGGTGAGTGCACTGGAATTTAAGACACGCCTCCTGCACTACCACACTTAGAAGCCCTCCAATGCATTGTGCAAAAGCATCTTGGATCACACCTTCAGCTTCAATAAAAGAAAATGTACCCCCAGATATATCAGAAATCGAATGCATTGAAGAAGCATCGTGATCAGCACCAAACCCAAAGGCATGCACAGGGATACAGGGACCTTCAGGGAGAAGTGATCTGTAATCTGTTCGGGAATGAGCTCCGCTAGGACTTGTAACAGTATAGGTATCCTGCCCATCCGATAACAAAATAATGCTTCCAACTGGGTTCTTCCACTTTCGATCTCCTATTACCTTGGCAGCTTTCCTAAGCCCTTCAGCAATATTTGTCCCACCATTTGAAGTAAGAGAGTTAACAGCCTGCAATGCTTCCTGTCGGCCTGTTTCAGTCATCCGGCGAAGAGGAAAGAGGCGACGGGCTGTGGCGGAGAATGCAATAACAGACAGCCGGTCAGAGGGCCCAAGATGCTGTATAACAAACCCCATAGCTCGTTTTAGTAACGCAATCTTGGTACCAGCCATGCTTCCACTAACATCAAGAACTGTGACAAGGTCAACTTGTGCCCGAGAATTTTGAGTTGTAGGGGAAAACATAGTTTCACTTCTTCCCCCACTTGGATGGGGAGCCTTCAGATGGATTAATATGGCAAAATTATTATGACAGGTTGCTCTTGGAATGGCAGAAACTTCAGGATATGTTTTAACTTCTATTGCTCCAATAGAGTTGTTCTTAGTAGCATCATTGGCAAAGACATTTTCTTCAGTTGTCTCATGCTGCAGATCTAGTACTTCGTCATCATCAAAAGTACCTGGCTCAGAAGTATGAAAGAGTGAAGAAATCTGCCTAGTTGGATCCAACCGAGGGGAAGGTAGCCGCCGTACCACAGTTGTCCACGCATCATCCCGGGGCCAGTCTGCTGGGTTGATTCTAGACCTTCCATTGGGAAGATCTGAAGCAGGACTCTGAAAGGGGATTTCCTTCCATTTTCCTCTGCAAACCGGACAAATCTGATTCCCATGTTTTACATTCGAAGTTATACAGTGGAAGTGGAAAGAATGGGAGCATTCTGCAGTGAAAATTGCATGACCTTGGCCTGGTTTCATGGCTGTCAAGCATATCGAACAGGTTCTCTGCAGTTTCGAAGAACAGGCAAGTGAGAAAACAACACGACCAAGTCTGAAATACATTTCAGTAGCTAAAACACCTGCTATATTAAAATGACAGATACAACTTTAACATGTACGCTCTTAATAACATTTAATTCACCATAATGTGTGTTAAACCTGGAAGCTGGATTAACAACCAAAAACTAAAGGAATAGTCAAAGATCAAATATTGCCTCACATGAAACATAATCACAGCAGCAGCTGCAAGCAGTATATAAGAAAATCAAACATCTCCAGTATTCAAGGTAAAATAAATCAAGTGCCTGACAGCACAAAGATGTTTGTGAATTTAGTATAAAGGGTGCAGAGAAAATGAAAAATTCCCAGGATATCACTTCAAGTCCTTAACTAATAACCATAGGCACTCATCAAAAGCAGAATTCTTATTCCCCGAAGTGCTACACTGCAAGGAAAAGGACAAAAGAGAGCAAGTTGCAATTCAGAGGCATCAAAGTTGGCGTACATTTTCTAGTTTTAAAAGGAATTTAATTTCTCTATTAGGGTTTAAATCCATATCACTTCCAAACTAGCATCTAACAATTAGTATTGTCATTGCATGGTATAATATACCTATTGTTTCTGAAAAAAAAAATTTAATTGTCAGTACAGTGCACATCACTAACTCTTTCTGTCATCGTACAGCACTATTATTGAGATTGGAGCATGAGAAGAAGAAATATAATGCTACCTATCTACCTGATAAAGCCTACTTGATTTTAATAGGGTTAACTGCAATAAAATGGCTGAGAAACTAAAGACAAGAATTCACAAAAGTAGGTCAATGTTAAATGGTCAAAGCACTATAAAGGACAGTTTCACAAAAACCAAAGGGATGTCTTTTGAGAAACATGCAATTAATGAATAATTTTTCTTGAATTTAGTACAAATAATCTATTAAATCCAAAAGAAAGTTACTGCCAGTTAAGCAAGCTCAACGATCCCCTCAAACTAATGATGACCCTTTCAATAAAATAACCCAAAAAGAAAAAAAATCCAAAGTTCATCAAAAGATGTGGAAATGATGGGGTTTGCCCCAGAATTTTCACTATTAAATTTTTTATTTCCCACTAGTCTTTTTTTTTTTTTTCTTGTTGAAGCTTAAATAGAGCAAAAGCTCAGAATTGAATTAATCCACTGCCTGCTTTCATTAACATGAAAAGGAGAGAAGGGAACGTTTTTTGTGGAGTAGTGCAGTTATGATGTTATGATGACCAGACAAAGCACTTACCCATCAAGGTGAAGGAGAAAGAAAAAGAAAGAGTACAGCTTACAGTAGGGTATTGTATTCACTTTTCTAATAAGCCAAAGGGCAATGGTCCTCAAAGAGACTAGTCCACTTACCCCACATGGCCTCTATATGGACTTATGGGAGAGTTGAAAACAACACAACAACAAATACCCATCTTCAGAAATTTCAGAATCTTCACACTATCAGACACTCCTCCCCCCCCCCCTTCCCTACCACTCCAACCCCACATGATAACAAGCCTTGGAAGTTGAAACCAGGTAGATAGATTATAATTTTTTTAATATATATAGGTAAAAATGAAACATATACAGTCTGTAAAAATAAATTGAAACTAGTCAACATAGATAGTAGTTCTTAATATTGTACATACTTTCATAGTTCATATATTGAATCAATAAAAAAAAAGGGAATACAACTGAGAGTAGGACTAATTTCTGTATTAAAAAAAATGTAAGCACATAATCATTTCAAATAAATCCCACTACCAAGGATTAAAAAGGATGAAGTATTAAGATTAAGACCATCCAGGGAAAACCAAATAAGCTAATCACTAGCAACCAGAATATCCTCTAAGATCCATCCAGGGAAAAAAGCATTAAGACCAACCAAGTTCAGAAGATGGGAAAATTTGTAACTTTATCCTCATTCAGAAGTTTTTTTATAAAAAAAAAGTCAAATTTAGTAAAAAAGAAAGTAAAAATGCAAACCTTGGAAGATTTTGGGCTGGATTTAGAAACCCGGAAGCCAGAAGAGGAAGGGGTGGGAGTTGTAGGGCGGCAATCGTTGCCTGAAGGAGAAACTGGAGATAGAGGAACGGCATCTGTAGAAAACCTAGAAGCAACATTAGCAATGGATGTTGAAGACGCAGATGATGATGATGATGGTAATGAATCTTCAAGCTTTTGATGAGGTACATATAAACACATGTTCATGCCAAGAGCCAACTTTGCTTTCCTCCATTTACTTCCCATGATAGGAAGATTAAAAACCAAAAAAGAAAAAAAATATTGGGTTTTGTTCTTGTTTTTAAGGCTCGGAAAACCCAGAGATATGGTTAAGAAGGCAAAAACAGAATATTTTTTTGGCTAAATTTGCAACAAGGAACATAAAAGAAACATTTATTTGAAACCGTGACCTATGAGGTGTAAATAGATAAGGTTTGCAGTGAAGTGCAACCAAGCTAACAGAGATGAGAGAGAAATCCCTTTTTTTTCCTTCGGGGATGGAAGGGTTATTGATTTTTTTAAATATCAATTAAATATACCTGGGGTTTTTTTAACTATATTTAATTAAGTTTTTCTTTCTCCACTATAAAATAATTATATTTTAAATTGATAATTCTTTTAAAAAATTTAATATGTTAACCATTTTTCTAAGAATGTATTTAGCAGTTATGATATATGGTGAGAGTTAGATTTTATTTTGTCTTTTTTATTAAAAAAGTTGATAAATTAGTGTTTATACAATAGATCAAAAAGTATTATTAAAATTTATTTGTCTTGTTGAAAACTAGTGTGGCTGACGGAAGTGACATATGACGTGTCACATGTGTCTCATTGTGACATATAATGATTAATTTTTAATAGTAGAAATTGATGTAATTTTGAATAGAAAAATTAGTTTACCTTTTTATCTAATGTATATAATTCAATTAACCTATTTTGTAAGTAGGGAGGGAAAATGCAATTTAACTCCTGAGAGGACTTCATAATATTTTTATTAATTTTTTATATTATATAACTATATCCTGTACTACAGTGATATTCTTTAATGGTCCAATAAGCAGTCATTTTCAAATAAAGAAGAAATGGTGTTTTACTGCTTTGTCTTTGGTTGAATTCACCATTGAAGAGAGGTAGATGATTAGTCAAAACACCATTGCCACACTTCTAAAATCAGTGTATTTGACCAATTCATTTATTTTCAGCAAATCATTTTTTTAAAAAGGAAGTTTAAATGTTGAGTATTTAACATTTCCTTCTAGTTGGAGATTATCATATATAATTATGCAATCCTAATCCATAATTTAAATGGAAGTAATGCGAAAATTGAAGAAAGGAACCTAAATGCTTAGAAAAAGTTGATTTGAGGAAAGGGTCATTATCATGAATGAATATCCAAATAGACTTTGGACCCTCACTCCAACTGCAAATCACAGGGCATAACCCTAGGTTTGACATCAAGTTGGGTTTTATGGACCCTATTTTCCACCTATATGTATTTTTCTCAAATAACTTAGAATTAAAAACTTTCACTTCCAGCATATTTAAAACTTAATTTATACAATTATTTTTAAAAATTGAAATATTTAGAATATTGCGATTAAAGTGGTGAGTGAGAGACCCCACCAGCTTAGCCGACCGAGTAACATCTGAGCTCTCATTACCATTGTTGCAAATTTTTACAAGTTTAAGTAAGCAATTTCTTTTAGAGGTGAATATAATTAATTAAGAGGTTTGGGAGCTTAAGTGTAGTTTACAATAAATATCAAATTTATATATGGATTTTATTTTAACGTGTAATTTGATACATAAATTTTAATTTTTTTATTCAATTATACATATTTTAATATATAAATACATACATTTTTCATGGTAGATTAATATAATAGTTTGTATATGTAATATATAAATATAAAATAGTATTAATTTAATAATGTTGTTAGTGATTTCAAAATTTATATATCATATTACACATTACAACAACAACAACGTCCTTCTATGCCAATATTTTAATATAAGAAAGTACGGTTGAATTTTATTGTCAAACTTTCTGTTGCAGCATAAACCTTTAACAAGTTGTTATGACAAACAAAGTAATTTATTGTGTGGTAAATTATAAAATTAGTCCTCAATTATTAACATGTTTCTATTATGGTCGTTCAATTATAAAAATTTTTAACTTAGCCACTAATAGTTTTTATCATTTCTATTTTGGTCACTCTCCATTAAATAGTTAATGAAAGTGATGATGTGGTCTTTTTCTAACTTCTATAATACCACATTTAGTCATCAATACTTGCACATTCTATGAATTTGATCCTGATTCTAAATAATTCAATAATTTTAACTATCTACATTTATAAATTCTATCAATTTAATCGTTACGCACATATAATTATATTTAAAAACATATAATTCATTCTCTAAGTGTGCATAGATTGGCTTAAATGAATAGTTGTACTAGGAAGATTGTTTAATAAACTCATTCTTTGAGCTAGGCTTGTAGATGTAGGATTGTTTAATCTGAATTGCGTCAAAAAACTTGGTCTCTCACTATCCTCAACTCTCTTAGCATATCACTTTAGTCAAAGACTCTGTTACAACATCTAATTCGACAAAAAACTTTAATAAAAAAATCATGTGATTTTCCAATTGGTATCAAAGCAAACTTTAAACGCACTTGAAGAAGATCCTAAGCTTAGTTAGTATTATGAAAGCTATGAAGGAAGGTAGCTCAATTACTCGCACATTGTTACTAATCGGTTCGTCAAATTACACATATTGGAAGGCTAGTATGAAGGCTTTCAACATATAGGTGAAAGGACTTGGATTGCTGTATAAGAAGGGTGGACTCACCCAACTGTCACTACTACTAATTATACCATACTTCCCAAAAAAAAAAAGCAAGAAAAGCGAAATGCAATATTCAATTGAGTGAATATTGAATAGTTTAAGATCATCTCTATATGTGAGCCAACTAAAGAAGTTTGGACAATCTTTCAAAATCAACATGAAAGAAATATTGTTATTTATATAAGTTATACTATACATTGATCATAGTAATAGGAATGATCATAAAGCAATAAAAAAGAAAAATAAGAACACGTAGATTTTACATAAAAAAAATTTTATTGGAAAAACCATTAGTAGAGGAGAAAAAATTCATTAATGCTGAAACACAACAATATAAAAGGTTTGTGGCTATACACAATTTTTAAAAGGCTAAACAACCCGTCTAATAAAAGAAGTATAGTTTTATACGGATTCAACTTATGTGGCAAGATTTGTATCGTGGGAGCGGACCCCCGATCGAGTTTAGTGGTGGATGGGGATCTATGGTGGGCTACGGCTTCAGACTTTCACCCCCACAGATCCCCAATTTTGCCTCTCTATTTTATTTTTTTAACAAATAAGTTATACTTGTAACTTTTTAAACTAGATCAAACGGAATCCGAGTCACACATTTACTCCTTTTTACTTTGTTAGATGATTTTTTTTTTCTTTTGCTGATAATTATCTTGAGATATAATCTGGTTTCCTTTACTTATTTGATGATGTATGGGTTTGCGTGTGCTCTCATTCACTGTAGGGTTTTGTCAAACTTTCTGTTATAACATAAACCTTAACAAGTTATAACAGTCAAAAGTATTTTATCGTGACTTGCAATTTTTTAAACATGTTAATTAAATGTCGAGTTACATATGGGACTGGTGTCAAGTGGTAAGAACTAAGAAGGCTGCAGACAATTGTGGTCATAATATTTTTAATGATGGCTTTGGAGAGTGGGAGTGTGGATGAAGTAGATGAAAATGTCAGTGCTAATATTCTTTGAGTGTTTGATTGTGACAGATTTTCCAATACTGGACGGGGTAATCAATTGAGGAAATAGAAAATCAAGTTTTGACTTCCAGGGAAAGAAATCAAAGAAAGGTGTTGTTTCAACCTCCAAATCTGATCGCACTGTGAACCGTTTTTTTACTCAAAATAATCCAAAAAATAATTTATTATATAAATGACCCTAATTTAAAAATAATTATTTAAATAATTTAAAATGAACAATAAAATTAAATTATGAGGACTAAATTGTCAGCACCACTATTTTTTTTGTTAAAAAAATAATTTTTGAAGTTTTGGGCACTAAATGGCCAACACTTATATTTTTTTTTGTACTGACACACTAATGTCGGTACCTCCTTATCTGATTAAAAAAAAAATTTGGGTGTTAGGTGCCAGCCAACAAAAGCCCAAACACACCCAACAAAAGGGATGAGAATATTACAACATTAACCCTTCCTTGTTTTCTCATCTTTTTTATTTCCCAAGTTTAATTACATATTTTATATTTTAAAATAATATTAGACTGCTTATATAAAATATGTAATCAAGCTTGGGAAATAAAAAAAAGATGGGAAAACAAGGAGGGGTTAATGTTGCAATATTTCTATCTCTTTTTGTTGGGTGAGTTTGGGCTTTTATTGGCCGCACCTGATACCCTAAAAAATATAATTTTTTTAATTAGATAAATGTGTGCCAGTTATTAGTGTGCCAACACTCAAAAAATTTTGAAAAAAAATAAATAGGTGTCGGTCATCTAGTGTCTAAAACCTCAAAAATTATTTTTTAATAGAAAAAATAGTGGTGTCGGCCATCTAGTCCCTATAATCTAATTTTATTATTTATTTCAGGTTATTTAAGCGATTATTTTTTAATCAGGGTTATTTATGTAATTAATTATTATTTTGGTTATTTGGGTAAAATAACCCATTGTGAACAGATGGTTGACTGATTCTGACATAAGAAATAGGTAGAAAATCATATTAAAAGAAGCGAAAAGAACTTTGGAGTTAGGTCTTGGTGATGAAGATGAGGTAATTCAGGAGCTGGTAAGAATTGAAAAGGCACATGTTAAGGATAGGCGAGATGATTCATTCCAATATTCTGCTGTTTTTGAGATGGTTTCTTGTTTGAGTGTTTGGTGGAAGACGATATTTTGGGTGTTTATTTGTCCAAATTTCGGATGGCTGTCTTTTTCTAAGACTTCGTTAAGGTTGTCACATAAGTTGTTCTTTCCTGATTAAATGGTTTTGCTATTGATGTTGATAGAGACTTCTGGTTTGTGTGGTTATGAGTTATTTTTCTTCTTTTTATCTGGCTAGGGACCTGGAGTGTGCAAGGTTGGTTATACTAAGGGCGGGAATTTTCTTTCATGGCATACTAAGGGTGCTGGAATTTGGCATGGTCTTTTCATAGAGTCGTTCAAATTGGTGCCACCGTCGGTGATATACATGGATTCCATGTTTTAAATGTGTTGGTTATGTTAATGAATCTTTTGTGATGTGTTTTGCGGATTGTTTACTTTCTGGTGTACCTTTTCTGCTGCCTTTTTTTACTGTCTATGCCAACTGATTTTATTTAAATAAAATCACATGTCCGGCAAAAGAAAATTTGACAGAAAGGAAACCCTACGTGTTCTATTTTAGAAACAAGTATTCTAGACTTTACTCTACTACATAATGCCGCGACCAATTTAATATCTTTTACTATTCGAAAGGAAGATAATTTAAAATTAGAGGCGATTTCAAAAAAAATTTTAAACAGGATCGAAATTAAATTGTATATTTTTATAATAATATAAGTGAAATTTTATTATTTTAATAGTTTATATTTTTATAAATTTTAAAAGATTAAATCAATTTCTCCTTATTTTTGAGGGGGTTAAATTATAATTTTTAAAATTATAAAAAAAATTAAAGGTGAAAATTCCCATTTTAGGGAGGTCAGGCTCTACCAGCCCTCTTGGCTCTGCCCTATTCAAAATAATGTTAAACAATTTTTGTTAATAATTTATTAGGTCATTAGCAATCTAGTCATTCTCAAAATAAATAAGGGATTTTAATCTCCGAACTACAAAAAAAAATGAGATAATTAAATGTAGGTTAACATGTTATTTGTAAAATTTAATGTAAGAGAAAGAAAAAAAGAAGAAGAAGAAAGAAGATAAATACAACAATGAAATCACGGATACATGTAAATCTCTAATTGGTTGAATTTTAAAAATTAAAAATGAAAAAAAATTAAACACTACCACAAAATTAAAAATATTGCTACAAAATTAAAAATATTTAAAAATCTTAAAATATGATTTGGTTTTTTAGATTTTTTCTTTGATAGATTTTTTTGTGTGTTTTAATTTTTACAAAATTTTAAATTTTTATAAATTTTTTTTTACTTTTACAGAATCTTTTATGAATATTAAATTTTTAAAATTTTAAATTTTGAGTTTATTAAATTTATTATTACGAGAATTTTGTTAGTATTTTTTTCTTGAAATTTTAGACTTTCTATTTTTTATTTTTACTGATCATGGACTGACATTAAGGTCTGGTTTTTCATGTTTTTTATTACTTTTGAAAATTTTGATTTAAGATTTAAGTGTTAAGTATTGATGTCAAAAAGTGTTTTTGAAAACTAAAAAAATGTTCATTACACGTGATATTGTGGAGAAAAAATATGCATTTAAATAATTTTTAAATTCAATAACATTATGGTATTTTAATAAAAATATAAAAAAATAATTTATTGTAACCTATTTTTAATATTTTGATATATGAAATATAAAATTTAAGTATTTCTAAGTAATTAATATCAATTATCTATAAATTTTAAATTTAAATATATAAAAGTTATATTTGAATAATAAAATATAAATAAATTTTAATAGGAAAATAATTATATACCCAATATAAATAATTAAAACAATGCTTATAAAAACACTTTTAAATTTAAAAATACTTTTGAAAAATAATATAAAACAAAGCCTTACTATATTTTTCACAGCTCCATTTTAGTGAGATCAGCTTTTATTGAAGAAAATGAGGAGCACCATCTTATTTTTTTCTTTGTCCTTATAATTTATTCATGAAAATAGTTGGTTTTATTTGCATAATTCGTAATAGTATAGAAGGATCTTCACAAACTTTTTTCCTTTAACCCTAATAATAATAATATCAGATGCTCAATTTTGCCTCTCCTTGTAGCGTGCTTGCATCTATAACTTGTCAATAATATGTCAATTAACCATAAAACCAAGATTAGGGACAGCATTAGGGGCTGCTGTTCCCATGGAAAAGCTTGCTTTTGGTATCTTGTTTAAATTTGTTGTAAATTTAGGTCTATAAAAGAGAGTCCAAAACCCTACAAAAGCAGGCTCACTCACTCTTTACTGATACTGTAATTAAAACCCTCTCTTTCTACACGGGAAAAGAGTTGGACTCTTAAAAGGGGGATGGTGTTGGGTCCAGGGTGGGTGGAAGAACCTCTCTTAATTTTACATCTCAAACATAGGTTACACCACTCTTTCTCTCTCTTTTGTTAAAGGCCCCTCACAATTAATACATATATAGAGCAATCTATCATCTCCTGCTTGTTTTCCTATACATCTTACATAATTTTCATCTGTGTTTTTCCTACTTAATTAGATCATTCTTCTTGACTTCTACTTCTTTATTAGCAGAGTTGTCGGTTTGACATTTTGACTTCCACCATAGGGATGAAATTTAAAAAAAATGTGCAATTGAGGTTGAAATAAAATTTTTAAAATTTAAAAAAATAAGCAAAGATAATTTGAATTCAACACAAAACTGTATTTTTTATTTAATAAAGAAGCTAAAATTTATTAAATTAAACTATTAATATTTGAAATAGATTAAAGTTACAACCGTATCATTTAATTAAAGGATCATGACTCTAGTCGACTTTAACTGACCTTAAATTTGGGATTATGCTAACATATGCTTAAGTTAGCTTCGAGACTTAGGCTTGAGATTTACACCTCACTTATCCCTTGCTAACCTTGTTGTGTATGTTGATATAGATATCCTTTATTGCATCTTATTGTGTATATTGATTTTGAGTCCAAAATTGATTTAAGTTAATAAGTGACATACATGTTAGTATTGTTGAATTTTTAATTTCACTGATTAAATGTAGCGATAAAATTAGATAGTTAACTATGATTGAAAATGGAAACATAGAATGAGGTGAGGATGGATGGAACTTTGAAACATCAAAGACCAAACCATTTTAAGTGAATTAGGGAAATGGAAGAGGAAAAGCAAAAGTTAGCAAAGGAAATTTGCCCAGAAGCTGACCAACATCAATAGCCTTGCTGATGAAGGCATCCATTGGTCCATAACCCTAGTGGATATGCAGTTGTCAAATAGATTGCTTCCATTTACAAACACCAAAAAACAATAGTAAAGGCACCCAAGTCAATGGTATGACATCAATGAAAATGATATCCAATGCCACTTTTTTTATTCTTTTTTAGGGTAGAAAGCGATAATAAGAAATTTTGTATTGAGAGTCCATAAAAACGTTAAAAGAACCTTAAATTAAATTGTTATTATTATCTTTTAGAATGGCCAAAAATATAGTTTTATTTCACTAAGGGGCTAAAGGGCTTAAATTAAATTAATAATTTTTTGAGGAGGCTAAAAGTGCAATTTGTTCATTTAGTTAAGGGGACTAAAGCCCTTGTCTGCCCTTAGCTTTATCCTTGGACCATTTGAAATTTCAACTTAATGAATATCACTTTTTATACATCATGTGATGCCAAAGTTGATAGATTTTAGTTGTAGTTCAAGTTGATTATATGAATAATATTGTGAGTTATTAACTTAATTGAAAATAATGTGCTAGTATATACAGCACAACCAGTACACCAAAAAAATAGTAGAAGCTCTAACAAAATTTCAAAAATTATTTAAGCAATTCAATAACACACTTGTATCTACGAATGCTTATCCAATGAAAAATTCATCGGTAACAATGACTTAAATTAAATTTATCCAAAACCATGTACAATTGCAAAGACTAAAATTCTCAAAATGTTCTTGATTGAACAACATAAAAGCTCTCAATTTCGTATCACACAAATATGAATTATAAATGCACTCAACAATAGTTCCTCACTATAATTATATGCATTTACTGAATTCCCCTATTTTCTCTTAAAGGTAGGTCTTCGTAAATA
This sequence comes from Gossypium hirsutum, assembly GCF_007990345.1. Lineage (NCBI taxonomy): Eukaryota > Viridiplantae > Streptophyta > Magnoliopsida > Malvales > Malvaceae > Gossypium > Gossypium hirsutum. The sequence goes on from NC_053444.1 coordinate 63,531,372, forward strand.
AACTTAGAAGCATGTTGGTTAAGCTTAAAATTATCTCCATATAAAATGGGATAAACATGTATCTTATACATAAAAAGTAATAAATGATAATATAATATAATACTAAATTTCATAATTACAATTGTTAAATTTTATATGATTTATTAAGCACAAATTATAAATCTTTTTATAAATGTCTATAATACCTAATTGAAATATATATATCTATATTAAAAAACTGTAATTTTAAAAAAATCAAGTTTAAATTAAATTTTCAATTATTGTTACTGAAATTACCACATCAAATTAATTAATATAAAATATTATTTATATAATTCAATATAAATACATATAGAAAAAATAAAATAAAAATATATTATTCTGCTCATATTAAACTTTTGAATAATTACTTATATTTTGAATTTAAATTGAAAATAATAATATATAATTAATACAATGAAAATTAATTATATTTTTATCAAAATTATTAGATTAATTTACTATATTATAATTGGATAAAATATAGTTCACATAGCACGTCATTCATATCCCCAGGAATAGCCTAGGCTAGAATTTCAGAAAGATTTGAAGACACAAGTAAATAGACGAAAAATATATATATTTCAAAGTTCAAAGAACTATCAAGTACAAACAATGCTGGTTCATATACAACCAAGACAACTGCTAATTCCGCAGCAAAGTCAGGCCCCATTTTCCGACCTTGCACTGGTAATTTAGAACCCAGCCCCATTTTCAAGGGAGTTAGTCATCATCTGACAAGCAAACAATGTCAGTTGCTCCTCCGCCTTGTTGAGCTGGGTTCGACCGAATACTTAGGGCCAAGCTTGAACTAACACCTGGCAGCAAGTTGCTTGGGGGATTGGGATTGGCACCGGATACTTGATTGTGCATTCCCATTAGAACATCCATTGAACGTAAAGATGAGTTAGGTAGAGCTGCTAACCCTCCGGCAATTTCATGCCGGATCCTACCAGCTTGGCCAGTAGTTGATAGCTGCCTGTATGCAAGGTTGTGTGACAGCTGACTTGACATTCCACGAGACTGCGATGGAACACTGCTCAAGGAAATAGAAGCTGAAGGTCTATATGCATGTAAATGAGGGGCTGGAGCACGAATTTCACTGCCCATTTGAAAGTTTCCTGTAACGCGAGAGACGGAACTGATACAGGGAGGTCTAGTTGTAGTGCCTGAGAAAATTTCTAAAGGGTTAACAACCTGCAAATTTGTGCATTGACTACAGGAGAAACAGTTCGCATGCTAGTACCTGAGCTAGTTGAAGGGAGACCAGAAGCACCGGAAGGCCACAAAGATGGACCCATGGTTTGTGTATTGACTACAGCTGGTGAAACAGTTTGCATGCTAGTGGCTGACCCAGTTGAAGGGAGACCAGAAGCAGTGGAAGGCTGTTGAACCATCCGTTGTGATGAAAGTTGAAGTAGCTGCTGCATGAAACTGGAATTTGCCTCTGTCAGAATGACAATGGTTAGGCGGTCAGTATAGTGAAAGCAAAAAATAGCTAGAACAATATATTATGGTTGTTGGGTTGGGTGTTAGCTTCTTTATGCACATACACATATTTATATGCCAGCAAGTTCACACAAACAGTTACCAAGCATACTCTTTCTTTAAACTTTCAACATAAAAATTTGTGGTAACCCAAACAATCAATATAAACAAATTCTAAATTTTCGGTAGTGAATAGAACTATACTGTGTCAAAAGGTTGACCACAACAAATCTGGGATTCAGTAGGTAAACCCTAAACCCACCAAGGCATAGAATTTTCATCAAGTGGACGAATCAAAGCATCACTCTGATTCTCTATTCTTTCATTACCATGTTAAAATAACCAAGTAAGATTCACCTTGCTGTATTCCTGCTGAGCCAGATGCCCCACTATCCATACATTTAGACCTGAAGGCCTCAGCCAATATATTATTCAAGAGAACTTTGTTATAATTTACATCAAGCTCCTCCTTCCGGATCAGAAATTCTGTCTCTTTCTCCTGAAGTTTAACTTCATACTTTCTACGAACCTGAGCCACAACTTCCTCAATTTCCTTCTCACACTCGAATTTCAGCTGCAGCTTCTGTTCAAAGAAGAAGTCTTCAGCAGAAAGTAAACCATATATGATTGTTTACCAAGCAAGCAAGAGGAAACTAACCGTATCTTCATGAACCTTAATGGTCTGGTCTCTTTCTTGGGATATTCTTTCCATTTCATTTTTAAGGGGGTCAGGATATAATGGCAAAGGCATCCGGGATGATACAGGAGGTGCAGTCTGCAAGGGATGGCCTCTGGAAACAGAAGGAACTGAAGCTGTACTTGTTTCTGAAACCTGCCTCAAATGCCGACCAATGGTTCCATTGATGGGTGAATGAAGGGGCTGCAAAACATCTTGACTGGACAGGTCAATATGGTTGGTTATCGATTGCCTTTGAGCCTGAGAAATTAGGTTAGCATGTTGACCATCATTGCTTGGTTGATGTTCAGTTGCACTAACTGAAGGTAGATCCGGAGAGAGGTTCAAAATTGATTCTGTGGACCTCAACTGCTGTGTATCAGGATTGGACACATTGCAAGTCACATCAACAGCACCATTAGATGGTAAAGTTTCAGCTACCTGAGAAGCATTTTGCATTTCATTGTTTGCAGCATCTCTAGTTTGTATTCCTGAGGAAGCATAAGGAAGAGAACCCACATTTGGGGATACCTGTCCATATAAGAATTGTAATCAAATTGTGAGCTGGCCAGTAGCAGAGTATTGATAGCATAATCTCTCCAATTTATACCACAAGGGTATATTAAATAAATCCACAATAGAGCAGCCAAAGCCATGCAAATTATCTGCATTACCTTCTAATCTATGTTGTTACTACTTTGCTTTAGTTTTTAGGTGTGAAATATCAACATAAGAAATGTCTTAGCAGAAAAAAGTTTAATAGAAAAGACCAAAAAGAATCCTACATACCAAATCTGCCACAGCCTGTAATGAAGATGGATCTGCCAGAGACCGTTCTTGGAATTCAGGTTCTAAGTTCATAAAGCATAGTATGCCATCAAGCCGATCAATTTCGATGGCACATGTTCCATCATTTTCTCTATGAGCACTACCACCTTCGAGGAGTTCACTACAAGCAGTTTCAGGTTCAGCCAAAGAGATCTCTTCAGCAGGCATTGAAAGTGCAGCTGTATCAGGTATTTGCTCTTGTTCTTTAGATGTAGAGGGATTCGTGCAGACAACATTATTCATGTCATCACTGGAACTTGCAATCTCTGATGAGATGTTTGGAACTTCTCCGTCAAGCACATTCAGTGTAGCCCCACCAAGGATCTCTTTCTCAGATGAAGTGTTAGCAGAAATGATATTTCCCTGACCAACTTCAGATGCATTCAAGGCAAGCTCCCCTTCAACCATGGTTAATGTGGTCCCACAAGAAATTTTTTCAGATGAAGGTGCCACCAAAGATGGCAAATTCTCATGATCTTCCCTAGAACTGACAGTCTCAGCTGCTCTTAAATGAACCTCGCCATCAAGATTGCTTAATGTGGTTCTAACAGGATTTTCTCCAGGTGATGGTGCTTCCAACAAGAGAACATTCTCCTGACCACCACTAGAATTGACAATCTTAGTTGTTCTAAAGCAGATATCCCCAACAGCCTTTCCTAATGCAGCTCCATCAGGAATTTTTTCAGAGGAAGGTGCTTCTGCTGAGACATGGGTTTCTTGATCTGCATTGAAATTGGCAACCACAGATTCTTTTAAGGGAACCTCCCCATCAACCTTTGTTAATTTATATATATCAGAATTAATTTCAGATGATGGTACTTGCACTGAGGCAAGATTATTCTGCCCTTCACAGATAATTACACTCTTAGCTGTTTTCAAGGGAACCTCCGTGTTAGGCTTGCTCAAAGTGGTTCCATCAGGAATTTCCTCATGTGAGCATGCTTCAATAGGAACAGCATTCTCCAGAGCATCAGTAGGAGAAACAGTCTCAGGATTACCATTTGACATTTTCAATTTATATTCATCAGAAATCTGGTCTTCATTCAACCGTCTAAGAGAAAGGACACTCTCGGTAACATCACCTGAACTGACAGTTGGTGGCACTTGAACCCCTACATTTGGAAGTTCTCCTACAGAAACCAGTTCTTTGGGACACGAATCTTTGTTGATGGCCTGTTCTTCACCAACACCCAAACAGACAGTTTTATTGCCCTCCTCAATTAATGCTACCTTAGAATTCTCCTTGCAGGGTCCAGCCATATAAATGGGATCAACTTTGTCAGGAAGAACTTCGGACAATCTTACCTCACTTCCTTCGGCAGATTGAACAGAACTGGAAGAACTTCCTTCAGGAAGATTAGCCTTGCTAATAGGTGGCTTCACTAATTCAACCCTAGCCCAGGACTTAACTGCTTCCACCCAACGAGTCTTTCTTTCTAAAACATTGCTTCTTGCTGCCCCCTGCGATGCCTCAAGGTTCTTAAGGTCTGTATCCATCCTCTGTTTTAGTTCATCAAACTTACTAGCATATTCAATATCCAAATTTTTTATCTTATTAGTCCTCATCAAGAAATTACTGTGCAAACGGATAACAGCTGCTTCTGTTTGTTTCTTGTTCTCCAGCAGAGCTTTTTCTTCCTCGTACTTCTTTTTAAGTTGCTTCATTTCCTCCTTTTGCTTCTCAGTTAGTTTTGTCAACTGCTTATCAAATTTTTTCTCACTTTCGTTGATGCTTTTTGCAAGATCTCTCTGTGCCAATTGAAATTCTCGGGACACTCCAGACTCTGCAATGACCCGTGCATCAGAAGCCTCTTGAAACCTCAATGAATCTTTATCCTCTGTGTTTCCATCAGCTTTAATTGATAATTCAGAACCTTTGGAAGGATTTGAAACCTTCAAACATCCTGTACGATATACAAACATTCTCTTCAGACACCGCAGCAATGAATTAACATAGGCTGCCTCTTCTTTCTTGCAGGTAAAGCCAAGATGCTGCTTTGCAAGTGCAAGTGATTCTTTATGATCAATTTTCTGCTTCAACAAAGAAGCTGTACACCAACACTGAACGTACAGAAAACAAAAGATAAACATGTTGAAGTACCATTACATAATTAATACCTGCTTAAATTCTTATAAACTACATGCAACAGAAGGTTTTAGAAATCTCAAACATTCATAACATATACACAAAAATACAGCAGCTATACACCTTAATAGAATGTTCGAAGTTACCTGAATATTTTTATGGGTAAACTACACTCAAGGTCACTAAACTATTAGTAAATTTACATTTTGGTCACTTAACTTCAAAAGGTTACACAATGATCACTGAACTATTCAAAAATTTTCATTCAAGTCCCTAGACTGTTAAGTTTTTTTTTTTCTAAAAGTGCAGCTAAAAAACTCCAAGCGTCGATTCAACAATTGGTACGGTGAATCAATACCTATCAACAAGTAGTAAAACATACATTAGATCCAAGCCAATCTGTCAATCAGTGTTGGAAATTCGTAACCTTCAAAGCTATTTCAGGAAAAAAAACCAAACTGTAGAAGAGAAAAGAGCTTCTAATTGGTGCAGACGATGCAAATTGAGAAGGCCATACAGAAGTGATTTTAACTTTCGTATAGTTCAGTGACCATTTTGTAACCTTTTGAAGTTGAGTGACCAAAATGTAAATCTACTAATAGTTTAGTGACCTTGGTTGTAGTTTACCCTATTTTTATTCATCAAAGTAAAATAGGTAGACAAATCTAAGCACATATATTAATAAATAAATCCAAAAAAGGGTTTATATCAAAGAACAACAAGAGGAGAATACAAACAAAAACAAAGATGGGCTCCTTTGACTATTTTCTAGACCTAAGAACTAGACATGACCTACTTAGTTCTTTACCTCTCTCTCCATGCAAGAAGAGTAATTCTAGCTGAACTCAACCTTCACTTGCCTATAGATGAAAGACGTCTCTATATAAAACTACTCTACCCGATCAAGGTTGAAGGTTAAAGTTTCAACCCATTCCATCTAAATTAAATAATGTGTCCTACTGTATTGAGTGGACCATTAGAAAGATAGCCAACTTAAGCATCAAAAACTCAGTAGAATATTTTGAGTGCAAGCTCTAACAAAATAAGACATGCAAATTTCCCAACGCGATGGTAAGAGTATTCACCTTTCACTCCTCACCATTTGGAACCAAGATTAAACATCAAAAACCTTTTCAACAAGAAGTTGCAAACATTATAAAGAAAGAAACACAGCTTGACTATGCCAAGTACGAACTTATGAACAAAATATACCATCACAAGATTCGGCACACGGATCTAAAACTGATTGGAATACATATTGCTAAAAAAGAGATGAAATATAGCACAATTGGCACAAAAAGCTAGGCCTGAAAAGTGCAAGTTCCTGAGTCCTACCAAGGGGAATTCCATATAACATAATTTCCATCATATCCATTTGCTTACAAAGGCAAAACTGCAAATAATACAGCAGCTGTCTATGAGAAAGGGTAAAATGAGTAGACATTTGGTGTCAAATTTAACAGCATTTAAAAAAAAAAGTTAAGTATAATAAAAGCCTAACTTCATTCTCTCAAACATAAAGGACAAACTAATGGATACAATCAGAGCATATGAAAGACATCCTAGTCCAATTGCATAATAAATTTAAGAAAATAAAAGCGAATAAAGGTCTAACCAGAGAAATCTGAAATGCCTGCAAAATGGTCTCTGGTTCCCTATTGACCAGATGGTTATTCATGACATATTCAAGAAACTTTCCAGCTAAATCCCTCACACCCTCCTACAACACAAACAAGAAGCACCACAAAATAAGCTGTTATAATACAAGGCTGATAGAATGGAAAGGCTTTGATGCTGAACCATTACAGAGAAAAAGAGATTTCAAGGCCCACCGTTACAGAAAATACATGAAAAGTATTTATAATAAAAAGCTCAAAACCCCCTATATTAGTAAATAGATGAAAAAGATCCTTCTTTTCCATCTTATCTCCGGAGGAAAATTTTCAGAAGTGAAATAAATGACAAACCAGGCAGCATTTCTACAAAACAACATCCTAAACTGGCCCATTTTCAAAAACCCTATTGAAGCAACTTTTCCACTTTTAGTCATATTAACATAAAAATGATATAACAGAACTCCAGTAATCTGCAACAGCCAGCCAGAAATGGTTGCATAAGAAAATAATAGTCAATAAGAAGTGCAATTCAAGATTGGAGTGTTCTAGAGAACTATATTTATGAACCATATTTTTCCCTCTACTCTACCTCCCTCTTTACTTTCAGAACTGAGAAACAAAAAGCATTCTGAAATCTCTAATGAAGTTAAATATCCCCCTCCCACAAAATATTTTTCAATGGTATGTTTTTGATTTTAACAAAATTAAGAACTAAAAGCAAAGCCCACACTGAGCACGTCTAATTTTAGTTCTTCCACTGGTGATCAAGGCACATACTGAGAGATGTAGAACTTCACATAGTTTTGCTATCTGTGGCCACAAAATAACATGGAGGGTCTTCTGAGAATCAAGCTGTTTTCTTCTTCTGTCCCATTCTACCATGTTAAGAGATGGTGTTTCTGAGATATCATTGGCCAGATCAATTGAGTTGGTTGCATGAATTTTATCACTCACAGGCTCAGCCAATTTACTCAAAGGAGATATTGAGGTTCCTGTGCTTCCTGCAAATAGTAAGAGAGAGTATTCAGGACAGACCAAATGAGAGAACTATCTTCTACCAAAACTCAATTCATTGCATTTTAATTGCCCATTACCTTGTCTGTCCTCTTGTAGCCCATGTCTTGGAGAGGGATGATCGTTTCCATCATTGACCACCTTGCGTCTCTTTACAACTTCAGCACTTTCAACCTCAGATTTCTTTTGGATAGCATCGAGGTATTGACCCCTTTTCCGGTTCCTCTGAAACGAAGAACAATAGTTCCACCTCGGACTCTTTCCCTCCAAAAGTTTTGTCCAAAATATATGAGGTGGATCTTCATTCATCACTTGGATTTTCTGCTCGCCAAACAATGGCATTTCTGTCCTATACATTCCTTGATTTTGTTTGGCTTGTAAAATTAGGGATAATTTGCTTGCATCATTGTCTATCCCAGTTTGACTCAGTAAGATAAAGAACTCTTGAATCACGTCTTTCAGAAGTGATTGCTCAGGCAAGTTACTTGCATCCAAGGCTGGGATACCATGAATTTTTTCCAACTGGCTGAGTAGGTACGGAGCCCCCCATTTAAGCAGCATGTGACTACTACTAGGGCTTATGTTCACTATGTTGCTATCAAGTGTCTTGTCTTGTTTTGAAAGCATCAAAATCTTTTCCTCCACAGTAAATGCTGAATATAAACGAAATACTTTTATTTCTTCAAAGTGAGAATCAAGTGTTATCTTCTGCAATGCTCTTAGATCATTCACTGGGCTCCAATCACTTCCAAATATTACGACGGTACTGATTGCAGATAATTTGATGCTGGAAAGACAAGCACGAGTTTCCAATAAGAAGACAAATCTCTTCCTCTCATTATTGAATTTATTCAAAGCAGATTGCTTCCTTGAAGGGGTGACACCACCATCTACGCGTTCATAAGAATCTGCACCAAATCTTTGGCGCAGAAAGTCATCCAAAATGTCTCCCATTAAATCCCTTCCAGAACCACCAGTGTACTGTCAATCAAACCATCTACATGAGAAACATAAAATAGCCAAAACCTTGTTTTGCGGGAGTAATTACTATTTAGAAGTTATATGCAAGCACATTCATAATAAAGAAGTAATTACTATTTAGACAAGGGTTTGTTAAAGTAGTTCAAGACACAAAACAACAATATTCATACAAGCAGTAAAGTTACCATTGCATGTTGAATTTTAATCCCAAAATGCTACTTTAAGACATTGAAACATCAAAAGGCAGAGGCTAAACATTAATTGACACAACGACCTATTGAACTAGTCTATTCAAGTTAACCAACATTACTGTCATGTAACAACCAGTTCAGCATGGCTGGATTTTCCATCAGAAATCAGTTGAAAATATAATTAGAACATTTTAAAGAGCTCTCACCTAGAATTTATCAGAAATCAGTAATATATATTTTGTTCATTACAAGTTCTCACAATATGTATCAACCAGTTTCTCATGGCAGCTTTTTGAAAGGTCAAGTTAGCATTTTCGACTTTAGCTCAACTTTTGCAAAAGTTGAAAGTTTCATGTAGAGACCCAATTGGTCAATTCAGCTTCTCGAGAAATAAAGCTGTCCCAAGAGCAAGACCAAACAGGTACTGAGCTACACATTCATTTTTACATGACAAGCACCAGAGCCTTTTTATTTCTGCCACCAGTCAAAACATCAAAATGGCGTATGGCAGGTAAAGTGCTTTAACAAAAGCACGGTAGAACCCCGGAAATGTAACTTTATTTGCTTTTAACAAACTCATAAACAATAATGTACAGGGGAAAATACATACAAGCTTCTTATGTACATTAATCGCTTCAGCATCATCTGCTAAAGAATATCAATAACATAAAACGTGCATAATGCTATATACTGGTTCAGAACCCCTTGTCAAGACAAGTGTACCTGGAAAAGAACAAGCACTTTTAACTCTTGTTTCTTGATCTCCAAAAGAATTGCATCAAGTAGTTGTAATTTGCCACTTGCTTTTATGCCAACATCCAAAAACTCAACATCCTTAAGGCCTTTAGTGAGCCGCATTTGAAGGGATTCATCCACAACATAAGGATGATCACAACACTGTCAACAATTACCATGAAACACAATATTAACTCATCATAAAAGTAAACTTTTACAAATCCTCATTCTAATGCATATATCATGAGAAAAAAAAAATCAACTCAAATACATATACTATAATTATGATAATAATAAAAAGATAAAACAGGGCATTTGGAAATCCAAAATAAATAAAAGGAATTCAAACAAGTGGGGGATGATTAGAGATTCTAAGTTTGAGCTGTAACGATTTATTCCATCCTAAAGATATAAATAAATAAATTTGCATTTCAAGATTTTCTACAAGCACTATCAGCTTACTAAAACCAAATAGCAAAACTTATGATAATGCAACAGAAATTTTCTAACTTATCTTTGAAATGTAACCTAACCTTAATTTCTAAAGTCCATACAGCAGGCTAACACACAACAACCAGAAATTGGCTAGAATATTTTGATATATTAGATTATTTGAAAATAAAAAGGGGAGGAGGGGGAGTCCAAACCATGTAGATGATGCAAAAAGTTCAGTAAACTCAACCTTTCTGCTGGTGATAAGAATGTTACGGAGAGCTCCTACAGGATCAGTCTTTGAAGGTGAACACAGCGAGAGAGAGTTTGAAAGTAGAGTAAAGCAATACTGGTCCAGCTGTGGAATGGATAAGAGTACAGGAACCCAGTACTCTACAAACCTAGATGATTCATAAGCGACGTACTTTGCCAACCTCTCCTTCAAAATAGCAATATTATCACTTGAAGTCATTTGCAAGCTGTCACTACCATTTGAATCGCTCTCAGAATCAAGCAGAGAAAGAAGATTAAGGTACTCAACCACATTATCCTGCAGATACCATGTAGCATACATCAATCAACCTGCAGAAAACAATAACAAGTGAAAAGTAGAATTGCCAAACCTTCAGTTGACTGCTGATAATCAGAAGCCTCTTACTAGCAGTAAACATCTTAATTTGTTCAAAACATGAAGCAATTGTTGGACGTTGGCACTCATCGAGTATTATTACCTCCCATCCTATGCAATCAAGCACATTCAAGTCCTGCAGAACCACAATAAAATTAACAGGAAAACTAATATCAGGTGAATAAAAATGTGGCAATTTTTTTCCTCAATTGAAAATTGGATAGTTAATTCAAGAAAACTCATTAAACTAATAACAAATAGTGATGCAGCACTGCATCCTAATAACTTTGAAATCTGGATACAAATTGATCAAAAGGTGCAGAGAAGTATAAATTCTCGCACAAAACAAGTATACCTTATTTGATACTTGCACTTCTTGTCAAACTTAAACAGAACAATTTTCAAACTATAATTTATCACAGAAGATGGCATATACCTCGCTGACAACTTCAGGTGAGGTTATAAGTACTTGAAACATTACACAACCTCCTTCTTCATAAAACTCCAGGTTCCTAATGCTATTCCGAATTTCTTTACTGCCACTGTAAACCACAACATCGGTAGCTGGTTCCAAACGCAAGAACTCCTCATCCCATAGATATAGTAAAGTGGAAGTTGAGATAATGAGAAAAGGCCTTGACTTGTCAGATGGAAAAGACATAATGAAAGAAATAACATTTGGAATCCTTTCCTGCAAAAAATAGAAACAATTCAGAACTATTGCACATGAAGCTTTGCAGCTCACTACTGTAATGTAATGGTGTATGCAGGTAAGGTGTATATTACGGATCTTGTGCGTATTGTATCTTTTTATAAGCTTACACATGTATGATTGCCAGTAGGTCAGCTTTCCGCATAGGCAAAATGAGAAAAAAAAATTCATGGGCATCTATTGGGTTGTTTTTCACATATTATGCTACATCTGGCATTTCACAATGTTAATGAGCATGTGTGCACGTACCCACATGTATGTAAGTAGACCCATGATTTAGACCCATGATTTAACTCAAAATGCTTGATCAGATCATCTTCAGATACAGTACAGACCCAAGTAACAACATATTTGATCAAGCGTACCTGATTATCAAAAATTACAGCATTCTGGCTCCTAGGCCAATGGTTGCTTAGTTTGCTAACAGAATCAAGATTAGCATCTATTCCAGATGAAACACCAGCTGGTAATTGAGAAAACTTTAGAGATGTACCTGCTCTGTCCTGTGCAAGCTCCTAGTTAGTTAGAAACAAGCCCTTCAAATAAAAGGGGAATAGAACATACATATTATAACTGTTAAATCGCGATAGTGGTGGCGTAACAGGTAAATGAAGCCCAAACCAAATCTTGCCAAACAAAAATGTCCACATAATTCATAAGGCTCAATAGTGGTACAACATAATGATTTAACAAATACAAATCTCATGGTTAACATCAAATCAAGTGGTGGTAGCTTTTAAAAATCACAAGTTCAAATATAAAAAGATATTAGGGCTTGAACCAATAGTTATTATTTGGGGTTTTAAACCTGAATGTTACATGTTCACACAAGGGATCCGGCAAAGGGTTGATGATGTGGCAGTGCTATACCCTCCTTGTGGCCTCCCAGAATAGCCAAGCAACAAATGCTATGCAAAACATAGGTTATTTGTCCACTAGTCCAAGCATGTAAATACATATTAAACAAATTATAGACAGATGCATCTTAACCACTACGAAATTCCAACATATTAAGTTGGACCAAATCTTGTTAGAATATAAATTATTTCACACTTTTCTTTAGGCACCTTAAATTTAGAAGATTTCTTTCCCTTCTTGAAACAAGTTTCATAATCTCGTATAAGGCTCTGGCCTTCTGGACAACGGAAAAAGGAAGCATTATCCAACTCCCATGAAGCATGCTCATAACCAAGACCACACCATTTCACAAGCCACTCAACATGACAACATAACTTATCATCATCATGCCCGTTACAATGACGATCACACTCCTTGGTAATCAACAATCTTTTCTGTAGCAAATGATGTGGCACTGCCCAGTGTTGCTTCCACACAGAACCCTGAACAATAAACATATCTGAATGACTATCTCGAGTAACATTTTACAAAATAATCCTCCACTGAAAGAATATGACTGTGAACCTGATTTTTTCTGTTATATTTAGCTACAAGTGATGGAGCTTCAAGCAACACCTGGTTCTCCGGTAACCAACAATTATGAACATGAGCAAGACCTTTGTATTTCACAAAATATTGCTTCTGTCCTCGCAATCCTAAAACCAAACACCAAATGCAAAGTATTATCATTAACAGCTCATTCATCCTATATGTTATTGTTACGAAGTACAGCAATTATCAAACAAAACAAATCAAGATAGCATTACTAAAAACTTTGGCAACATAATCTACCAAAGCAGTCAGAAAACATCAATGGCACAATTATAGAAATATGTTGCAATGAGGGGGAAAAAAGCTATGGAAATAAGAAGATAATTGATTGTTCCCATACCATCCTCCAAAGCCTCCAGTACTCTAGAATCCCAAATTGCTTCTATTCCCTCTGAAACCGAATACACCCCTGATTCTAATTTTTTCCTCACACATGATAGACAGTACCAAACTCCAAGATGGAACTCCTCAAGGGGAGGTTCTAGACACGGAAGATGATAACTTCTTTGACAACCTTTTCCATGACAGCGTCTAAAATAGGATGACAGAGTGTAAGATAAAATACATCCAAAATTTACTCACAGAGTAGTCATCAAATATAACCAAGAATATGCTGAACAATCTAAAAAGATTAAAATTAACACAAAGTTATGTAGGACATGCTAAAGACCTGTGAAAGCCCTTAATTGTCCAAATGTCTCCTATCTAATTGACTGAAATTTCTTTTAAACATTAAGTCATAGAAGAACAAATTAAGTTAACATTACAAAATTATAATAGGGATGGTTATCAACTATGTTAACAGGACTCAGGACACGGATAAGGATCCAAGTGTCAGATTCATTGTTGTAACAAAAGTTTGGACACGGATACTTAGTGTGGATTTTTTATAATACCATTTTTAATTAAAAAGATGAAATTAATGATTTTAGTGTGGAATTTTTAAAATATCAACTCTTTTTAATGGTTTTTAAAAAAAATAATGATATTATATCCCCTTTCCACTTTCCTTTTTTACCTTTTTTCCCCTCTCAAACTCTCCACCTTCCCCAAAAATTGTGCCTGACATTATTTTTATATATTACTCTCTTATAAAGACAAAAATCCAATGCAAATATAGGGTATGACATTTATTATGCCCTATTTTTTTATCATTTATTTCAAACGTTTTTTTCTCTTTCTTTTATCATCGTCTTCCTTCTACCATGTCTATCTCTTCTCTTTCATCTCTGCAAATCAAAGTTCTCCATTTTTCTCTTCTCAGTTATCACCCACAGCCATGTCCACCATTTTCTGCCAGAACTGACCCACTGACCCGTATCCCGTGTCAGGATCCATATTGGATCGTGTCAACCCGGGTACGGCACCCCAAACAGAAGAGTCCAGGTAACAAAGGTTATCAAGATACATAAAAAGGGCAACCCAAAATATTTATAAGAATAGTGAATCTAAATCTCTTATTAATCAAAGCATCTAATGCAGAATAAAACTACTCATTAGCTCCACATATTCACCTATCAACCATATAAAATTATAATATACGTAAACCGATGAAAAAGGGTTACCCACAAGAGCTTCCCATCAAGTTTGCATACAATGCAAGTATTTTGATCATTGCATGTTTGAAGATCTGCAGAGGAGATGCATTGTTGCATATAACTACAGGGCTTTTCAGCATGTCCCGTGCTAATACCAACATCAGGTTCCCCTCTATCCTAATACAATGCAGCAAAACAAAGGAAACAGTTATGAAAAGGTCAAATAAAAATCAAATAAAATCATTAGATAAGGGTTAGAAAAAAAATCATTATCATGAGACCTTAGTAGAAAACTAGATCCTTACTCCACTAGTACAACAAAGTAAGTAAGCATTTGCTACAAAAGTTACTAATCAACCAAAGACATCTACTGTTGGTTTCTTGGATTTTGACATCCATCTTTTTTTCAACAAAAGATAATAAAAGGCATACCACATAAGAGGCTAAGACAAACTCAGGCAACCAAAACCTTGCCTATCAAAGACATCACATTTTTAAACTTAGCAAACTTCATTCGATAAAAATTAATAAATCAACAAAAAAGATTGAATTTCCCTTTTCCACAACAGATGAAAAGTAAAAGGATTGAAAACCTGCTCGACACTATCCAATTAAGAAAAAATCAGAAAAGGAAAGGCATGCAAATCCCAATTAATTCTTATTTTATTTATAACCTTCCTCGGTTTTCTTTTAGTAAAGAGTATCTAGGAAAGTAAAAACAACCTTAATATCGGAGGATCCAAACACCCAACCTTCCTCAGCTTTCTTTTATTCATAAGTACATATATATAGGAAAAAGGGTTCAAAAGAAATGAAAGAAGAAAAACAACCTTAGTATCGGAGGATCCAAATAACTGGTTTGCATTAAAAGAGCAAGTCTCCTGCTTTTTTGAACCACAGTTGACCCTGCAAAATATGAATCCATATTTCTTTAAAAAAGAAAAGAATATACTTCATCCGTTTCATGATAAGGCATTCCCAAAATTCGAAAAGAAAAGCTAAAACTGCTCATAAACAAAGGCTGTACCATTATTACAAATTCATTTATTTTTTATTATAACCACAGGCAGCATTGAGAGACAGTTCAATTTGTAACACAATAAAATTGTTGGTATCTCAATCCATAAATGTAAGGTAGTGAGTGTGGTGAATTTAATTTGGTTGAATTAATTAACAATCTAATTTTGTTATAAGGAGCATTATTAAAAAAGTAAAAATTCTTAGCAAAAGATTCAGTTTTAGTGAACTAGAACTGGGTCCAACAAAATCATCCACTGGAGGTTTCACGAATATTCTCGTGGTTGGTGAGTCATGATATCTATTGAAATGCTAACATCATAAAACAACATACATCATAATCTAGTTTACTGTCCTATTTTTGTATTTAACAAAGGCCAAAAATGCACCCTGACCAATTAGAACCTAAATAAGCATCCTAGCACTATTATTCTTAGTACGTCTACATGCACCCATCACAAACACCAACAGCCCTCAACTAAGCATTTACATATATCACATTTCAACACCAAATATTCCCCTTTATCTTACAAACTAAACATAGAAATAGATGCAATCATTTCCCTCTTGCTCAGAAATAAGCCTCGCAATGACAAAAATCTAGCTTATATCCTCTCCAAGATGTACATCATGCCATCACATTCAAAATTAATCTCAAGCTTAAGGACCTCAACCTACATATTAGAAAAAAGAAGAAAAAATAGAATGACTAGCAAAAAGATCTAATTTGGTAGGACTTTAGGGGAATTTAAAAAAGAAAGTATAATATCACGATCAAGGACCAGCCCAAGCAGGATGGAAGTTACCAACTTTGGACTTCGCAGATTTTCCTGCATGGCCTTTCCAGCATCATCATTAACTTCTCCATGTACCAAACGGTTCTTAACAATTTGTGGAACATCTTTCGTTGAAGACATATCCTTGCAACTATCCTTTTGGCAAGTAGAAAATGATTTATGCTCATCATTTTTTTCAAATGCTTCCTTTACAGATTGATTTGTACTTGCCACCACAGACCTTTCATGAGTTCTCTCGGTGAGTTTTTCTAAAAGCTCCACCTCCATGTTTCGACAATCAGTTCTGTTCAGATCACCACAATGATCTACAACACAAGCAGGCAAGCATAAGAATAATATATTTAATCAAATAAAACCACTGAAAAGAAGAGTAACACATATTTTAGATCAACATAATATGTCCTAGAAAAGGAGGTTCATATACAGATGAAAGAAGCAAATCAGAGGTACACGCATAGACCGTCAGAGTTACACTTATGAGCAATTATAATCTGAAAAATGAGGGAGGAAGAATGAAAAGAAGCTACCAGCTCTATCAACTTGCTGAGGTGTTTTCCTTAACAATGCTCTATAGGCACGAGCATCCATCCTCTTCTTCTGTGCCTCACCTTGCCCATCTTCTTGCTCATTCTGTTTAACTTCTACACTTCGCGTAGTCAATGGTTTCACACTGTTCTCTTCTTTCTCTTTCTTCCTTTTTCTATCCAAGGACCCAGGACTCGTATCAGACTTCTTTGATCCCAAAGAACCAGATGAGGAGAGCATCTTATCCCTCTCAGACCTCCTCAGAGGACTCAAATTCTTCTGCTTTTCAATTTGCTCAGATTTCCTCTTAACTGGGGAAGTCATTGAATTGAAATTTTTTATCTGCTTCTCAAATCGCTCTGACTTTTGAGTACTACAATTCACTGATGTTTTTCCACCAGTTTGACTTTGGAATCACCATCTTCACCACCCTTAGCTTTACTAGACCTAATAGCAAGCGTCGTGCCTTCAAAATGAACAAAAAGAATCTTAAAACAATGCATAGAGAACGCAATTAATTCACATCTAAAAAAGCCTAGTTGTGGACAAAATAAAGGGATGATTTATTGCTATAAATTATGATTCAATAATATCTGCATAAATTCTCATGAACAAGAAAGCAACCATATATGCAGAGTGTCAAATAACATCACAATCTGCACAATGCCACAGCTCCAAACCCTAAAAAACCTAACTCAAGCCACCAATACAGTCAATAAACATTGTTACCACCAGTTATACACAAGTTAAGTTATTTCAATATAATCGCATACGGCTCAAACTAAAACCCTAACTAACTTGAAAAAAAAAGTAAAAATAAAAATAAAAATAAAGACTCATGAAGTATCGTGATTTCCATGCTTAAGTATGGCCTTACCTTCATGCAAATCCGATGAATAAAAATTTTTCCCGTTTAAGATTCGATTACCTTTTTATTTCAAAGCTCAGTTATGTTTCCTAATAAAACAATCTTTGATTAACAAATGCGAGCAAACGTCCTTTTTTTTTTTTTTCTACCCGAGAAAACGAGGGAATATGAAGGAAAATTTTAACTAGGTTTTTTGGAAACTTAACTTTTACACAGTTTTCAATTGAAACGTCTCTACACCTTTGTAGATGCTAAAGATTTTATAGAACAACAAACACGAAATTACTGAAAAGGCCTTAACAAGGCTTACGATATTCCGTTCCCTTTGCGCGCGAATCTGGAAAAAATTAATTGCATTTTCCCTCTGTTCATTCTGTTGACCGTTCAAGACTTTTGAGTCCACCTATTATCGCACATCTCAATTCTCAAGCCCAACCAAAAATTAAATGAAATTCTCAGCTATAAAATCAATTCAATTATATTTAGCATAATGATTTATTTAGTGTTGTAATTTTAGGGCATTTTACTAAAAAAAACCCTTTTTTTAAAAAAAATTATCGAAATGGGCCCATTATTTAATTATTTACCGGAATGGTTTATTTTCCGAAAAATCGCGTCTACGTCAGCGCAATGTCAGGGGACGCGCCAGGAAATCGTGTCCACGTCAGCAAATCGCGCTGACATGGACGCGATTTCCTGCCATATGGCGCGGTCCGGGGACACGATTTTGCCGTTTTTCCCACATTAGGTTTTTTTAGCTTTTAGGGCTTAGGGTTCAGGCTTTTTAGGGTTTTTAGGTCCTGGAAGAAATAATTTCGAGTTAACGTTTCTGATCAAATAGTATAAAATCGCTTCTAGCAGGATGCTATTTGAGAAAATTTTGTGAAATCACGCCCTAGTGGACGCGCTTTTGCTACAGTAGGTCATGGAAGAAATAATTTTTTTTGACATTTCTGAGCAAATAGTATAAAATCGCTTCTAGCAGGATGCTATTTGAGAAGAATTTGTGAAAATCGCGCCCTCGTGGACGCACTTTTGCTACAGTAGCATGTTTGGGCTGAGGCTATAAATTAGGCAGAAAATGTTCTCAGAATGCATAAGTCACAGCAGAAACAATTTAAAGAGACTAAGAAGATAAGAGTTCCAAATATGAGTGAATGTATTAGTGCTGTTATTTACTACGATGGTGAGGTTTGCCACACCGAGAATGGTGTTATTTTTTTGTCGGAGAATACGGTGCGACTGGTTTTTAACCAGAACATAGATTTGACAGAACTTCGTAAAAGAATTAGGCGTAAAATTTTCAGAACGACGCCAATGAAAGTTCTGTCTATCACATATCGATTTTGTTCTTCTGTTGATCCGGTGACATATGACTCGTTCGACATAAAAGGTGTTCGTAGCTTGGAGGCAATGGTGCAGACTCATCTTGCTAGTGGAGTACCTTATATTGAGTTATATGTGCAATTTACATAACTAACTGATGTACTTGCGACCGGTGTTCGAGATGTATACACGACCCCAGGCCGATACTCAGTTAGCGGGTTACAAAATACGGAACAGCCCATGTTCGGTAGCGGTGTCGAATGCACATCCCCTGCAAGACACTCTATCGGTGGATGGGACATGTACGTCGGTGGCTCGACGTTTGATGCTGGAAATACGTACTGGGGAACGGCATCAAGTTCTAGTGGGTGGCAATCTACATCCAAATGGGGACGTTATCAAATGCCCAGAAGAAGGGATGACGTACTCCCTAAGACGTCAACCGGTGAGGGGACCTCGTACGCTACAGATGATTGTGGGTTAGAAGATGACTCCGATGTGGATCCACCTCGAGAGCCCGGGCCGGATGATGCAGAAGTTGGCTTATTTTCTGAATTGGAGCCTATTCCAACAGAACCTGAAGATGCTGAAAGGAGTTCAGATAAAGAAGAAAATCCACGATTCAGAGCATACTCACCTCCAGCCCACATGCATAATGTCGATCTGTCTGCAGATGATGCGTTAGAGTTTCCAGATCTACCACACCGGTTGCATGATCGTACAAGTTCGGGGGTAGATTCCAGTGAATTTGAAGTTGGTAATCAGTTTACCAACAAGGATAGTTTTATTGGTGCTTTGAAACAACATAGCATAAAAAACGGCGTTAACTACCACGTCGTTAAATCCAAATCTGATAAGTTTGAGGCGAAGTGTGCGATCCAAGACTGCACATGTTCATGGAAAATCTACGCCTCGTTAAGGAAAATGACAGGGTTGTGGGAGATTAAAAAGTATAAAGGTCCACATACATGTGCTGCAGGTATAGTATTGACGGTTTCTGAATAATACTTTTATTATGCAATGGTGCATTATTTAATGTACTCGGTTTATAGGTGTTTCACAAGATCATCCCAAGATGGATTCAGCTATGTTAGCTAGCTTGATACTGTCCACGGTAAAAGTAGATCCCAGGACTTCAGTGCCGGTGTTAATTGCCAACATCCGTAGCCAAATGGGGTACATGCCCTCTTACCGCAAGGCTTGGATAGCTAAGCAAAAGGCATTGGAGAAGATACATGGTGGGTGGGACGCCTCATATAATGAAATATGACAGTGGTGTCAGGTGCTAGAGAGATACGTCCCAGGTGTCATCACAGACCTTGAAACGGAACATGCGTACTACAACGGTCGATTGCTATGTGGATGCCAAGTGTTCAAACACCTGTTTTGGACCTTTAAGCAATGCCGAGACACATTTCCATACTGCAAGCCATTGGTACAAATTGACGGTACTTTTATGTTCGGTAGATATACTCATCGGCTATTGCTTGCAGTGGCACAGGATGGCGGTGGGAGAATTATTCCAATTGCATTTGCAATAACACCGGGGGAGTCGTCTGATGACTGTGATTTCTTTCTCTCTAGGTTAAGGGGGCATGTGTGCCCCCAACCTGATATCTGTGTTGTTTTAGATCGGGGCGCCGGTATACTAGCTACATTTGATCGACAAGGAAGCTTATGGCAACGCACACACCATAGATATTGCCTAAGACACGTTGCTTCGAACTACTACAAGCAATATCCATCTAAGAGCGAACGACGACAAGTAACCAACATGAGTATTTAGTCTGTATCTGTGTTATTTCGTTTATCAATTTGAATTAGTTTTATTGGTAGAACTGGTATAAATTATTCGCTATGATCTTATATTGGTAGGGTATGAAATAAATAAAGATTGTTTTCACGAGATGTTGGCAATTTTACGTTCAATTAACGGAGAAGGAGCGGACTACCTTTGTAACATACATTTCAAACAGTGGGCACAAGCATACGACGGCGGCCTACGATATGGCCATATGACGTCGAACCTGGCTGAATGCATAAATTCTGTTCTTAAAGGAACGCGCCATCTACCGATAACATCGGTTGTACGAGGGACATATTTTCGTTTGGCGGCGCTATTTCCAAAGCGAGCAGCAAGTTATGCAGGCCAGATGCAAGGAGGACATGTATGGTGCAGTGAGGTAGTTCAATAAATTAACAAGGCCAAGGCGAGGGCAAACACCATGCACATAGCGTGTCACGATCGAGACAATTTATGGTTTCGGGTGATAGAGTTTGACAGACCGCACCAAGGTGTTGTTGGTGGGCAATATCGTGTACACTTGCGAAATAGGACTTGTGACTGTGGGATGTTTGATGCACTTCGTTATCCATGCGCGCATGTTATTGCAGCTTGTCAGAATCTCCGTCTAGATCCGATGAGTTATGTGGACGAAGTGTACAAATTAGAAAGCATGTACAACATCAGGAGACACGTTTTCCCACCGGTCCCAGATGAACGTAAGTGGCTGCCCGTATCTCTTGCTCCTTTTAAGTTGTTACCAGGTAAAGAATTACATCGCAAACCAAAGGGTCGACCTTGCTCGACTAGAATACGTAACAATATGGATATCCGAGAAACAGCCAGTCAAACGAAGTTGTGCGGATGGTGTAGGAATCTAGGCCATACAAGTCGATCATCCCCTAATCGCAATAGTTGAATGTAATTGTAAAAAAATTAAGTTTGTGAAATTATTAATTGATAAATTGTATTAATAGTTAGTAAAATTATCAAATTATATAAAATTATTAATTGTTAGTACCAGTCAAAACATTTTTCCAAATCTAACATTATGTGAATGTAAAATTATTAATTGATAAATTGTATTAATGATTAGTAAAATTATCAAATTATATAAAATTATTAATTGTTAGTACCAGTCAAAACATTTTTCCAAATCTAACATTATGTGAATGTAAAATTATTAATTGATAAATTGTATTAATGATTAGTAAAATTATCAAATTATATAAAATTATTAATTGTTAGTACCAGTCAAAACATTTTTCCAAATCTAACATTATGTGAATAAAATTATTAATTGATAAATTGTATTAATGATTAGTAAAATTATCAAATTATATAAAATTATTAATTGTTAGTACCAGTCAAAATATTTTTCCAAATCTAACATTATGTGAATGTAAAATTATTAATTGATAAATTGTATTAATGATTAGTAAAATTATCAAATTATATAAAATCATTAATTGTTAGTACCAGTTAAAACATTTTTTCAAATCTAACATTATGTGAATGTAAAATTATTAATTGATAAATTGTATTAATGATTAGTAAAATTATCAAATTATATAAAATTATTAATTGTTAGTACCAGTCAAAACATTTTTCCAAATCTAACATTATGTGAATAAAATTATTAATTGATAAATTGTATTAATGATTAGTAAAATTATCAAATTATATAAAATTATTAATTGTTAGTACCAGTCAAAACATTTTTCCAAATCTAACATTATGTGAATGTAAAATTATTAATTGATAAATTGTATTAATGATTAGTAAAATCATCAAATTATATAAAATTATTAATTGTTAGTACCAGGAAAAAACATTTTTCCAAATCTAACATTATGTGAAAGTAAAATTATTAATTTCGTTTAGGGTTTTTTTTAATTAGGTTAGGGTTTTTAAGTTAAGAGTTAGGGTTTTTAAGTTAAGGGTTTAGTGTTTTTAAGTTAAGGGTTAGGGTTTTTAATTTAATTAGGTTCGGGTTTTTAATTTAATTAGGTTAGAGTTTTTAAGTTAATTAGGTTAGGGTTTTTAAGTTAAGGGTTAGGGTTTTTAAGTTAATTAGGTTAGGGTTTTTAATTTAATTAGGTTAGGGTTTTTAATTAAATTAGGTTAGAGATTTTAAGTTAAGGGTATTAATGGTTAGTAGAATTCTCAAATAATATCAAAATATTCAAAATATTCAAAATATTCAAAAATTTCTACTTTATTACATCAAATAAACTTCTATTTTATTACATCAAATAATATCAAAATAACTAAAAAAAATTCTATTTTATTACATCAAATAAACTTCTATTTTATTATATCAAATAATATCAAAATATTCAAAATATTTGTACAAATAAATTTAAATACGGCAATCAATGTCTATGCGCAGGGGATTCAGTGCCACATGGCGGCCGTCGACGGTTACGCGCTGGATTCCTCCTTTCTCTAGCTTCCGACGGCGGTTGTTGTTCCTCCGGCGGGGATTCTGGTTCTTCCGGTACGGCATTTGGTTGTCGGACTTGGGACGATAATCCACCTTCAAAGAATTGTGTATGTGGAGGTGTTTGCATCAGGAACGGTGACGGTGTTTGAAACTCATACGTTGGTGGGGATTAGTAAAAAGGAGAGCTCCCCGACAGCCCCTCTTGCGATCCCTCGTGCGCCGCTGGCCTATACATCGGCGGTCCACTAGGTATAACAGGAAATGGAGTTGAACCGGGCATTTGGCTCCAACCTATCATAGGACTTGGAAAAAGAAACATATAAGGGTTAGGATATATATAAGGGCTAGGAAATGCATCTGACATCATCTGAAAAGGCAGTTGCGTGGGTATTATCGGTTGAACTGCTGTGTCGGGTGACTATGTCGGTGCTCTCATTGGGCCTGATGTTTGTATGGCCGCTGATGATAAGCCGGGTGAATGTCTGGGCCTCGTTGAGGGGCTGCCTTCGTCGTCTTGTTGTCTTGGATTTAGAGGCCCGTGCCTTTCCCTTTCGACACGTATTTGCCGTTGCCTCTCCTCTGACGTCAATAAATACGGCTTGCCATGGATCCTAAACGATGGCATGTATTCTGGAACGCACGCTAACTCCAGAACGATGATTGGTTCCCGAGTAGGTATATATTCATACCGATCTTCCTACATTTCCATGTACTCGGACCAGTATCTCGTCCAATCCGTATTCAATTGCCGAAGGTCGACTTTGTGTTGATCGTCAAACACCTCAGGATCTACGGGAATTGTTGACACCATTTTTTTGGATAAAAACGGGGTCGACTTGGGTTTTGAAAAAAATGAAACAGGAGTCGCCACCAATCCTTTTTATAAGGTGTGATTGGATCACCTCGAAAAGCGGTTGTTTTTAATAAGCGGTTTGAGTTTATTAAAATAACAAGTTTGGTCCGCGAAATTCAGAAAACGGGTTCGGGAGTCGGTTACGCACGAGGAAGGATTAGCACCCTCGATACGCCCAAAATTGGTACCTTAGTTGATTACTTAATGTCTTAATGTCGAAAATTGAAAACTTAGAAGAATTTAAAAAATACGATCCTTGTATTAAAACGTTGAAATTTTAGGAAAATGGGCATATTTCACATTATTCGAGAAAGAGAATCATATCCAGTAAGTTAGAATACAATGTCTCAAATTCCCAATACGTGAATGAATGCCAGAATTTTACTTATTTAAAAGATATTTTATTATCTCGGGTTTAGGAAAGGGATCATGCCCAGTAAGTTGGGACACGATCTTTTCTTAATTCCCGAGATCGTTTCAAAACTTGAGTTTGAAAAGATTAGTGTGTTTAGATTTATTGTGGAAATCGAAACCCAGTAAGTTAGGGTACGATCCTCTCGAATCTAAACACAAAATATCATTTTTTAAACAAATTTTATTATCGAGTGAAATAAAACATGAAGTCGTAGTAAAAAATGTGAAAGCAAATTACATTGTTATACATGACAAAATCATAATGAATACAGAAGTGTAAAAATGATACGAGCAATAGCAACAATATAAAATAAATAAAAGTCAAACCTACAATCATATAAAATAACAATGTATATAAACAAATAAATTAAACATTCGTTCAAAATAATAATGAAAGTGAAATAAATAAATAGTGAATATAATTAAAATGTAAAGGATATATATATTATATGTATAGACAAAAAATAAAATCTGTGTGTATTCATAAATTACAATATAGATATAAAGTATATTTTAAAATAAAGAAGAAAAATATGCATATATATAAAATATGTATATATATAGGTGTATAAAATTATGGAATATGAAAATAATGAAATGCTATATAAAGTAGGCGCATAAAAATGTATGTACAAATTAAAGTTTAAGAATAATGAAAATATACATACGTATACAAATAAATACGTTAATTTATATATATATGTTTAAAATATATTGAAAATATGTATGTATATGTCTATGCAAATTAAGATATACAAAAATATATAAATACATACATATAAATATATATTTATAAAAATAAAATATGTATATGTATATAGATATATATAAAAAAGAAATATGAGTATACGTATATATATTAAACAAATTTATGTAAAATATGTACATGTATATATACAAGCACTTATATGATAATAATAAGACATATATATTTAAAGATACATAAGTAAATATGAATGGAGATATAAAAGAAACAACAATAATACCAATACTAATAATAGTAAAGATGATAATAATAATAATAATAATAATAATAATAATAATAGCAAAGTACTAAAAAGAGGACTAAATCGAAGTAAAATAAAAAATACTGGGTAGATTCGAAATAAAAAAGGACTAAAAAGACTAAATTGCAACACGCACGGAAAGGAGAGGGACCAAAATGGAAAATAGACCAAAATCTCAAAACGCGGCGCTTCAGGGGACTAAAATGAAACAGAAATAAAAATTTGTGGTCAAATTAAAAACAAAGAAATAGCGAAATAGGACCAAATTGAAACACGCCACAAGTTAGAGGGACTGCGCACGTAAATAGCCCAAAAATTAAAAACACGCGGATCCTTCGGGTCGGGTCGGGTCGACGCGCGGATCCCCTTTGCTAAAACGGCGTCGTTTCATTTTGAATATAAATAATAGAAAAAAACTAAAAAAACAAATCAGATTCATTTTTTAAAAAAAAAGCTGAGAGAGAGTCTCTCTCTCGTTCTTTCAGGCCCGGCGCTGGTCATCGGCCGAACAGGCCTCCGGCGATTCTCCGCCCTAGCGCCGCCGCGTATGGTGGCCGGAGTCTCCAAAATCGAATCTTTTTTCATCCTTTTCGAAGTTAAGTGCATCTTAAGCACGAATCGAAGGGCTAAATCCGAAAAAGGAGGTCCGAAACTTGAAGAACGAGGAGAGACCGCTCGTCCTTCCCCTTTCGATGTAGCACAGGTAACGCCCTATTTCTATTTTGTTTCGTTAAAAGAGTTGTAGAAAATAAAAAAAAAAAATAGAAGACAGTAAATAAAACGCAAGATCTGAGAAAATAATTTGAAATCAACCTTTTCTTTTGCTTTTTAATCTTCTTAATTCACTGATTGTTGTTAATTCCTTGTTTGATACCCAAAATTGGAACCCCTTTACATTTTCTTTCCCCTTTATATAACCGATTACAATACCTATTTATCTATTTCTATTATTTTTTGTTTTTGCCTCTGCCTTGCGTGTTTGTTTCTCTCCTTGCAGGTGGAGCAGGTAGAGCGACGTCAGAAGGGCAGGTGATCGGCGGAGTTGGTGGCGGTGGCAGAGGGTAGGTGATGGGTGCGGCGGCTAGAGTTAGGGGTTAGGTTTTTCTGAAAGTGTTTGGGTTATTGGGCTAGTAGTTGGGCTTTGGGTCTGTTTTGGGTCTTGGGTTTGGGCTGGTGGGTTGTTTTGTAATGGGTTTGGGAAGGGTTCAGATTGGGCTTGTACAGCTGCCCCTCTTTGCTCGTTGTCGTGTAACGATAACAGAGCAAAGACTAAGAAAGCCCAATTTCGCCCGGTCTCGTCGAGTCTCGACTTCTTGGTGCTTTTCTTCTTCAGGTAGCTTCATTTCAATCCACTTTGTCTTGTTGCGTCGATCCTCTCCTCTGCAATTTCAAGAAGAGATATGACTTGTGGCTTCAATCCATTCTGTTGTAACTTCAGGGGTAAGGTCCATCATTTGACCCGCTCCACTGCAACTTCAGGGAGATCGGACTCATATCTTCAACTTGCCCCACTACAACTTCAGGGGGATAAGTTTCGTGACTCCAACTTGCTTTACTGCAACTTCAGAGAGACAAGGTTTGTGACTTCGCTTCCATCTATTCCACTACAACTTTAGGGGAATAAGATTAGACATGATAAGGATCACTATCTTCTGTCCGCTCCGCTACAACTTTAGGGAGACACGCCTTATTGTTTTCAGTCTGTTCCACTGCATCTTAGGGAAATAAGACTTGAAGCGATCTACTCTGCTGTAACCTCAGAGAGATAAGATCCTTTAATCCGCTCCACTGTAACTTCGGGGAGATAAGATAGTGTCTTCGATCTGCTCCGCTTAATCTCAGGGAGATAAGATCTCTTATTTTAATCCGCTCCACTGTAACTTCAGGGAGATAGGATAGTGTCTTCGATCTGCTCCGCTGTAATCTCAGGGAGATAAGATCTGAAATTCTTTGGTCTGTTCCACTGTAATCTCAGGGAGATAAGACCTGATGTGATCTTCTCTACTGTAACTTCAGAGAGATAAGATCCTTTAATCCGCTCCATTGTAATCTCAAGGAGATAGGATTACTATCCTTGATCTGCTCCGCTGTAATCTCAGGGAGATAAGATCTGAAATTCTTTGGTCTGTTCCACTGTAATCTCAGGGAGATAAGACCTGTATAATAAACCTAATTATGCCTAATGATTAGGATGACATGATCAAAATGAAACAAATGCTCCTAACTAGACATATGTGAATGGTGTTTGCATGAATGCAGAATTTTATTTTTCCGAGAATGATCTCGCTTAGGTTATCACTACTCGAAGTTTATCAAGGTTTTGTGACTGATGTGCTACAATGCCTTCTCGCTTGACTGATTTTTCTGAAGAAACATTTAGCCAGACTGTCCCCATTGTAAACCTCAAAGTTATATCCACTGGGACGCCAAAATTTGTACCATCATTCTCTCACAGTAATCTAAGGGTAGAAATATGTGGCTTTTCCTCTGTCCTCTTTTATCACAATTCGGGGATATAGGATCTGAACCGTTTTGGTTTCCTACACCATTCTCGAGGTGTCGTACCAAAGCCTTATGCGCAAGTGAAGGCTCTCTTCTCCGAGGTAACCTATTGCCTGATGATCATTGCTTGCTTGTTCATTTAAGCTTTGTAATTAACACGACAGCTTGTCATTTTGTTCAATCAATGTTTAGACGACAAAACCTGAAAGGATAGTCTTTAACTTAGACTCTTCCTTCTTAGCTATTTCACCCTTTAAACTTGTTATCTTCTAAACAATAGTCATGTTTCAGGTCCCTATATTATTTAGAAATTTTCAGAGTAATATGCAAAACCTCTTTCCTGAAAGTTTTATTAGTTCGTTAATCATTATTCCTATGCAACATGTTTGCAAAAAGACCATAACAATGGATAAGAATAAGGCTCGTTTCTGATCATAACTCAAATAAAACATCGAAGATAGCGAAAGAAAGGTAACAAAGAAGTGGATTGAGAATGTGCGTTTTCACAAAAGGAAAGGAAGAAAGAAAGAAAATAAAAGAAATGTATTTTATAATAAGAACTAGGTGCCCCAATTATCGCCGCTTGAGTTTCTCTGTACAAACTTTCCGAAGACCCTTCTAAGTTTGGCATGTGTTCAGGAGATTGCAATACTCTGTCAATGTTCCAAGACGTTACATATCCTTTCTTATTGGTTCAAGTAAAGGAAGATCATCATATCCCCCCGATCAAAATTTGATCCGCTCAAGTCCTGATGTTCCAATCCTGCCCAATACTTGAGTCGCCCTTTTCAGGTTTTCGACTCAAGCCCTCTTTGGTCTCAAAGTGCCCTTTACGGGTTTTCACCTTAGCCTCTCCAAAGTTTTTTTTTTTTTAGGAAGCAAAGCGCCTTTTACGGGTTTTCACTTTGGTTCCCCTTTCTTTCATGTGAAGTATTTCTTGACGGAGTCTGCGTTTACCGGATTTGGTAAACTTTTGCCATCCATCTCGCATAGGATCAAAGCTCCACCAGAAAAGGCTTTCTTTACAACATAAGGGCCTTCCCAATTTGGCATCCATTTTCCTCTAAAATCTTTTTGCATAGGAAGAATCTTTTTTAGTACCAAGTCCCCTTCACGAAATTCTCGGGGGCGAACCTTTTTATTATAGGCTCGCATCATTCGTTTCTGGTACATTTGCCCATGGTGAATAGCTCTTAGCCTCTTTTCTCTATTAGGTTCAACTGATCGTACCGAGATTGGATCCAATCGGCTTCATCCAACTGTAGCTCAGATAACACCCGTAGAGAAGGGATTTCAACTTCAATGGGTAATACTGCCTCCATTCCATAAACCAGAGAAAAAGGCGTTGCCCCAGTAGAAGTTCTAACAGATGTTCGATAGGCAAGGAGAGCAAATGATAACTTCTCATGCCAATCCTTGTAGGTTTCAGTCATTTTCCCCACATCCTTTTAATGTTTTTATTGGCCGCCTCCACTGCACCATTCATTTTGGGACGATACGGCGATGAGTTATGATGCTTAATTTTAAATTTGCTACAAACTTCAGCTATTGTGCTATTATTCAAGTTCGTCGCATTGTCGGATATGATCCTCTCAGGCATTCCATATCGACAAATGATCTCCTTCTTCAAGAATTTGCTGACTACTGCTTTCGTGACATTTGCATATGAAGCAGCCTCCACCCACTTGGTAAAGTAATCAATTACTACGAAGATGAAGCGATGCCCATTAGAAGCCTTTGGTGATATTGGCCCAATAACATCCATACCCCACATGGAAAACGGCCAAGGAGAGTCATGACGTGAAGAGGTGAAGGAGGCGCGTGTATTTGTCTCCGTAAATTTGGCATTTGTGGCACTTCCTGGCATGATCAATACAATCTCCTTCCATGGTGGGCCAATAGTACCCAAATCTCATGATCTGTCTGGCCATCGTGAAACCACTGGCGTGCGTCCCACAAATACCCTCATGGACTTCTTCCAAAATTTTCTTGGCTTCCACAGCATCCACACATCTTAACAGTACTTGATCCTTCCTTCTTTTATATAACACTTCTCCATCTAAGACATATTCAATGGCTATCTTTCTCAGAGTTCTTTTGTCATTCTCTGTCGCTTGATCAGGGTATTCCCGATTCTTCACATATTGTAAGATACTCCGATACCAAGGACAATCATCTTTTCCCTCCTCCTCAATATTGCACAATTAGCCGGGGTCTCAGAGATACTCATCTGAACAGGCCTCATTGCCTCAAGTCTATTCACCTGAATCATCGAAGCTAGAGTAGCTAATGCATCAGCCATTTGGTTTTCCTCCCGTGGGAGGTAATAGAAGGTGATATCGTCAAACTCCTCAGCCAATTCAAGAACTAGTTTTCTATAACCGATTAGCTTAGGATCTCTAGTCTCCCACTCCCCTTTGAGTTGGTATATCACCAACGCTGAATCCCCGTATACTCTCAGTACTTTGATGTTCCGTTCAATGGCTGCACGAATGCCCATAATACATGCTTCATATTCTGCCATGTTATTTGTACAATCGAAGTCCAACTTGCTAGCAACAGGATAATGATCTCCACTTGGGGATACCAAGACTGCCCCAACTCCATTACCCGTAGCATTTGAGCTCCATCAAAATTTAACTTCCATACGTGATCCATTTGAGGATTTTCTTCAGTATTCGCCACATACATCAAGTCCTCGTTTGGAAAATCGAAATTCAAAGATTCATAGTCCTCCAAGGCTCTACTAGCTAGGAAATCGGCTATTGCACTTCCCTTTATGGCCTTCTGACTGACATATACTATATCAAATTCTGAGAGCAAGATCTGCCATCTAGCCATTCTCCCGTTCAAAGCAGTCGATTCCATCATATATTTTAAAGGATCTAACTTTGAAATCAACCAAGTCGTGTGATACAACATATACTGCCTCAGTCTTCGGGTTGCCCAGATTAGAGCACAACACAACTTCTCAATTGATGAGTACCTCATTTCGCAATCGGTAAATTTCTTACTGAGATAGTATATTGCCTTTTCTTTCTTTCCCGTCTCATCATGTTGGCCCAATACGCATCCCATGGAATTCTCCAACACTGTTAGATACAATATCAATGGCCTATCTGGACTTGGAGGTGATAAGACTGGAGTATTAGCCAAGTACTGCTTTATCTATCGAAAGCCTCTGACACTCTTCATCCCATTCGCCCGGATTATGTTCTTTAAGAGTCGGAATACTGGATCACATTTCTCTGTCAGTTGTGAGATGAACCGAGCAATGTAATTCAGCCTCCCTAGGAAACCTCGAACCTCCTTCTGAGTGCGCGGGGAGGTAAATCTCGTATTGCCTTTACTTTGTCTGGGTCAACCTCGATCCCCTTTTTGCTAACTATGAAGCCTAATAACTTCCCTGATCTGGCTCCAAACGTGCATTTGGCCGGGTTAAGCTTGAGCTGAAATTTCTTTAATCTCAAAAATAACCTTTTCAAGACCTGAACATGCTCTTCTTCCGTTCTAGACTTCGCGATCATATCGTCAACATAGACTTCGATCTCTTGTGCATCATGTCGTGAAACAAAGTCACCATAGCTCTTTGATACGTTGCTCCCGCATTCTTCAACCGAAGGGCATTACCTTGTAACAGAATGTTCCCCATAAGGTAATGAATGTGGTTTTTCTCATGTCTCCAGGATGCATCTTTATTTGATTGTATCCAGAGAAACCGTCCATGAAAGAAAACAATGAATAGCCGCCGTGTTATCTACCAAAGTATCAATGTGAGGCAGTGGAAAGTTGTCCTTTGGACTAGCCTTGTTCAAATCCCTATAATCCACACACATTCGTACCTTTCCATCTTTTTTGGGAACAGGGACGATGTTGGCTACCCAATCCGAATACTTGACCTCTTGTAAGAAACCAGCGTCGAATTGTCTTTTGACTTCTTCTCTTATTTTCAACACAATGTCAGGTCTCATTCTCCTAAGCTTCTGTTGAACGGGTTTACAATCCTCTTTATGGGCAGACGATGCACCACAATGTTAGTACTTAGCCCAGGCATATCTTGGTACGACCACGCGAAAACATCCTTGAACTCTCGGAGCAAATTAATGAGGTCTTGCCTTGTCTTTGCGGTGATTTCAGTTCCAATTTTCACCTCCTTTCCATCCTCTAGGCTCATATTTCTAACGATTCCCTATGAGGTAGGATATGCTTATCCTCTTGTTCCATCATTCTTAACAAGTCCGGAGATGCATCATAATCTTCGTCATTTTCAAAGTCGTGGGATCCCTCTGAACACACTCTTGCTCAAAAATAGGCTCCGTGTTTGAGGCAGCGTCACTCATGTCATTGATATCTGAAGACCTATGAAGGATATCAAAGAATATACCAAGAATATAAATTTATGAATATGTTTGTGCAAAAGAATTACAAATGAAAGAATTATTTGTAAGACAATCAACCAAATGAAAAATATAAAGAAAAAAAATGACTGATCAGATGAACGTGACACGTATTTCATTAAAATAATGATATTTAGGCCCAATGCCTATTTCACAAAAATTTCATATGTTTCTAGGCCAACAAACAACAGGAATGTTTGAGCATTACTCTGAATAAGCCTAAAGACTACAGGGATTTCTTCAGCAGTCCAATTGTTTAGCTCGCTTCCAGGCTCATAAGGGCAGATCTCAACAAAGCCCTCCTTTCCGTTGCTTCTATGGCGTTGGTATAAACTTTTCCAACATTCCTCCCATGCGCTACCGGACACTCCACATTCAGAATGAATAAATCCTCCCGACACAAAAGATGTAGATATGTGGGGAAAGGTTAAAGGCTCACACTTAGCTTCATGTCCATTCAAACGGCCCTTCTTCTCTCTTGTCTCTTCTCTACTTCTTTCTTCTTCTGCTTCATGTCTGGCTTGTACCCTAAACCAAATCTATCAAACTTTTCCTTCGGATTGGTGCCTCATCCTTCCCTGAAGATATTTTCCCAATCCTTTCCCGGTAAGCTCCTCTTCCTACCATCAATGCAATCCCATCTCAGTGGTCCTGGATATTTCGGTACTGGATTCTATTTCCCTCGCAATAAACATGCGTTCACAAATTCTAACGACCGAAAGAACATTCTAGTGCCTCATCGTTGATGTCCACATAAGGTGCATCGTAGTCATCATTGCGATAATATCCTCCTCTGCATCTATTTTACCAACCGATCCTCGATACCAACTCACCTTCTGATGTAATGATGAAGGTACTGCCCTGCTGAGTGTATCCACGGTCTCCCCAATAGACAGTTGTAGGAGGGTTTAATATCCATCACCAAGAAATCCACCTCATAATGACTGGGCCAATCCTTAATGGTACCTCAATTCTCCCCATAACCTCCTTTTTTGTTCCATCAAATGCTCTTACTATGCCTGGCATGCTTTCATGTGCGAACTGTCTATTGGTAATCGACTAAGAGTGGACAAAGGAATACATTTAGTGCAGATCCATTATCAACCAAGGCCCCGGGAGTGTGTACCCTTTGCACGACAGTAACATGAGGGCTTTAGTAGAACCTCTTCCTCCGGATGGTATTTCATCATCATGAAGAAGATAAAATTGTCAGCACCAATATGTTGATCAG
This sequence comes from Gossypium hirsutum, assembly GCF_007990345.1. NCBI lineage: Eukaryota > Viridiplantae > Streptophyta > Magnoliopsida > Malvales > Malvaceae > Gossypium > Gossypium hirsutum. The sequence goes on from NC_053444.1 coordinate 63,564,930, forward strand.
CCGATCCAGCTTTTTACCGAAATATCGTCAGCCACATATGTTTCGTTTAGCACCTTTAATAGTGCATTCGATGTACTTCTGAGTTTAAGAGTAAAGCTAATACAGAAATGCGGCTGGCTGTTTGTGAGTTGCTCCACAACACTGTTTTCACTGTGTTTCAAAAACTTCAAAACTCCTTTGCCTCCTCTTCTTTTATTGGTTCATTTACCAATGGTTCAACTTCTACTGCTTTCCCTTTCCTCTGTTCTTTCTTCCAATTCTCTTCCTGGACGACTCTGCTTGAGCGTCATATCTTTTCCATTGCGCGTGTAAGAACCTTTTCCTGATTTCTTTCTGCTTCTTTTCCCAAATGGTCACATTACACCCGTAATTCCACGCACCATTTTGTTATCCCTATAAGAGAAATTTGATGGTTTCTGGATTACAATTTCGGTGTTACCTGAGCCCTAACCTCATTACCCTTAGGGCGTGAGATAATGACCACATGATGATTTGGGCCTTGTTCCCAACTCTGTCGCGCATACTCCTCATTTCTTTCGCATCTTCGTAAACCTCATCTCCTTGTTATCCATCATGCTTTGAACCAAAGCCTTAAATCCTTCACATTCTTGGATTCGTACCCTGTTTTATGGTGAAATTCACAATAATTTCCCATCTCATGCCCTTCTCAGAATCTGAAATAACCAAACCTCTTTTCGCCATTTCTTTCCAGACCGTTTCAATGGAGTTTTTACTTCAGCAATGTCAGTCTTGACTTCTTTCCCGTACCTTCGCTAACCATATTCACCCCTTTATCTGCGTGATTAGGTAACGGATTCTTTGCGTTAGGTGAGTCGTCAAGTTTGACGACACCAAATTGATAAGTCCTTCTACTACCTTCTTGAAGGCAGTACAATTTCTATCGAGTGCCCAGAAATTCCCGCATGATAATCACATTGCGCTTCAGTCATACCATTTGGATACGGGGTTAGAGACTCAAGTACGAGACAAAACATGTGCATCGAATAAAGTCTATACAATTTATACAGGATCGTGACTCAGTAGCCTATCTGCTTG